>NC_054745.1:2468376-2774314 GCF_018143015.1 Lytechinus variegatus | reverse complement strand
GACCAGGAGACCGTTTCATGAAAGTTGTCAGCATTGACAAGTTTTCTTCTTCGACAGTTACCATAGCAACAGTCAGAGCCAATCAAAACCAAGGATCTCACTGAAATTGTCAGCGCTGACTGCGCTGAAAACTTTCATGAAACACCAACCGATGATGATATATCTGCAAAGCGCTTTGACAAGGCGTTCAGATGTATTAAGAGCTATATAAAAGCGGACTATTATTATCATTATTATCATTATTATTATTATTATTATTAGTAGTAGTAGTAGTAGTAGTAATACTATTATTATTATTATTATTATGGCGTACGTTATCCCTCTCATGAATGTTAAGGGAAAATAAGATAAAAACTCGTATTGTGTAATAGAATCCTTGCTCAGTTCGCATGAATATCGCAATGGATATGATGAAGACAGACAAACATGATTTCCCAATAATTCTCTTTACAACAATGTAATATTCTCATTCTGTAGAAACCAGTCATATCATTGCTCTGGTGCCTATCCTAGACTAATGAGCAAGATTGATCCAAATACTCTCGTAGCTAAATTCATCTCCCTGCAGAAACTGGTGAATTGTGAGACTTTCTTTCTCAAAGACTTTTCAAAAACCACTTTATTATCAAGTAAAATTGATTATTTTGGTACCATAGAAAAAAAATAAATGTTACTCTTTTATATTGGTCAATTCGTTTGAATAAAAACATGTGCTTTTATATTCTAAAGCTTTATAAGTCTGTGCCTAAGTTTGCAACAATTAATAATTGAAACTAAGGCCATTATTGAAGTAAATAATTGCATTCAGAATTCTATAAAGAACAATACATTAAAAAGGTAACATAAAAATATGAACTGCTGTTTGCTATATGATTATACCTGAAATTAAAACCAATGTCATGATATTCAACATAGTTGAATAGTTATGTAAACTTTTATGAATATTAAAGAAAAACAAAAAAAATACTATATTCATTGACCCCAAATGACCATGATCATGTGAACTAAGACGTGTGCAAAACAATCATTCATATTTGAATACCCTTCTAGATGTTTCATGAACTAGATCGATAAACTTTCTAAGTTATAATGCTAATTAGACAAATACCCCCAACACGGACAAAGTTCTTTGACCTTAAATGACATCTGATCTTGGTCATGTGACCTGAAGCGGGCCCAGGATATTGAGGGATACATTGCTGATCTCGTGTCCAATTTTCATGAACTAGATCCATAAACTTTTAAAGTTATGATGAAAATTCTGCACATACACCCAACATTAGCATAGTTCGTTGACCCTAAATATTCAGGGACCCACTTTATAGAAACCAAAATTATCCACACTCTTCATAACTCGCCATACTCTTGTAAACCTCGCGGTTAGCTCCCAAGTGATTCGGCAAGCTTGTGCAGAACTCGCAGCTGGTCGTATTAGAATCGCGGGAACTCGTGTATGGAAATATATCTTGATTTATGCAAATTTCTTCGATTTTTTACGAGTTGCCAAGAGTTTACGAAGAGTTTCTCACGAGTTTAGCGAGTCTACTTCGAAATGTTCCGACTTTGATCGAGTCTTTCAAGAGTTCTCGAGAGCTTGACAAAATTTTGATTTTTTTAAAAAATTGCACGAGCTTACTGCGACATCACTCGAGTTGCGTCGAGCTGCCAAGAGTTGTAAAAAGCTGGGCCGAGTTGCTGCGAGTAACGGAGAGTTATCACGAGTTGAATGAAGAGTTACCGCAAGTAGCCCCAAAAATCTACTCGCCACAACTCGCACAAACTCGTACATCCAATTCGGCTCTGTGTGAACAATGCATAACATAAACAGTTGAAAAACCTTTTGTTGCAATTATTTCCGGGTCAAACTATATATTGATTGGTCTACGATAGAAAGGTCATTGTATAAAAAAATGACGCATGTCTTCATTCGTCCATTAACCCTATCTAGGCCGGGGGGAGGGGGGGGGGGGGGGCTCCGAGCAAAATTTTTGACCGCGCTGCTCGCTGACTTTTTACTTTCAAGTTTTGCGCAACTTTTGAGACCAATCTTGCGTCTCCCGGGTACGCGGTTTTGAAGTTACGCAACGTTATGTAAGTGCATGTCAGACCCAAATTTGGTCAAAAACGTGATTTCGTGTACAAAGTCAATGTAAATTGTGTTTTCAATCAAAAAAATCAGAAATGTATGATTATTTTTAGTTTTGCTGGCCTAAATGCATGCATTTTATGCTGTTTATGATCGTAGAAGAGTCCCCTACAAATTTCCTTGAAAAAACACTGAAGAACAAAAAAAAAAAAAAAAAAAAAAAGTAATACATAAAAACTTTGCAAAAAACAATATAAAACATAAGAAATTTATTTGATATCACAATTTTTTTCATGTGCACTTGTTGAGAACATCACAAAGAGTTTCTATGCTAACAATTAGAACATTTGGAGCTTTATTTATGGAGTTAGATGAAAAAGTATGATTTCGCATACTAATTATGCATAAATTAACATAATTAAGTAATAATAATTTGCATGAAAAAAATTACTATGCAATTTTGTAGATTATATCCCAGAAAACTTGCATACCAAATTTCGGCGCGATCGCTCGGTCGACAGCCAATATCTCATGGGGGGGGGGGGGGCCTGGGAGGCCCCCGGCTATATGAACTCAGAAAATATCCCGGCCTAGATAGGGTTAAGAAACCTATCCTCACTCTCGTTGAGGCTGTGTTAAACCTGATTTTCTCAATCTAGCGGTTTCGTGCAATGGATTGAATACAGCCCCAATTCGAGTGAGGATAGATCGCATAATTTACTCATGTCCATGCATTATTTGTTATGAAAATATTATTTGCAATGCACGCCTACGGATTCGTTATTATTTTTCAATTTCATCTGGTATTTTATTTACCCTCTATTTTGTCAATCTTGTGATTGGTTGAAAGTCATTTTATATTTGATCAAGATTGTGCGAATGCGAATTTTAACACGGCGACCGTGCATGTTTTATTTTTCCATTGCATGACCGTGCTTGCTCGCTCCATGGATCAACAGATCAAAGTGCGCCAGGAAACATTCTTTTCCCTTCTGTTTTGTCAAATAACACAATCTAAAAGAGTCGTTGTATAAACTAACTGGTGCATGTCTTCATTTGTCCATTATGCCACCCAAACGGCCTGTTGGCTTCGTGCAATGGATTGAGAGGGAAAGGGGACGCATAATAAACACATTTGCATGCATCATTTGTATACCATGCAGGGATTTGATATTGCTATTTTACCTAGCTCTACATACCGATGTCAGTGAATACAGTCATTATATTTCACTCTCTGAAATGTGTTTCTTGTATGAAATTATAGTCGTCTGTATCAGAAGTATAGTTGTGCTGCAGTGACAATAATGGATCGGGTGATTCAAGAATTAAGTAAGCCTTATTGACAGGTTATATTGAAGCTGCTAAAAGGTGGCTAAACTTGGTTCAAATATAATCAACATTACGCAAACGGAGACTCGTCTTTGCACACGATTATGCGTAGTGGCAAGGAGGATCTCGTTAAATTTCGTATAAAGCACGGAGCTGATGCGGAGATGGAGAATGGAGATGGACATCCACGTTTACATCTTGCTGCATCGCTGGGACATCTGGAAGCAATCAGAACTATACTAAGGCATGGAGAAAATGTGAACAAAGTGGCCCGGAAAGGCTACACTGCTTTACACATTGCTGCTAACAATGGTCATGTTGACGTCATCAAATATCTGATCAGTCAAGGAGCTGAGGTTAATAAGGGAGATAATGATGGTTGGACTGCATTACACAGTGCTGCTAACAATGGTCATGTTGACGTCATCAAATATCTGATCAGTCAAGGAGCTGAGGTTAATAAGGGAGATAATGATGGTTGGACTGCATTACACAGTGCTGCTAACAATGGTCATGTTGACGTCATCAAATATCTGATCAGTCAAGGAGCTGAGGTTAATAAGGGAGATAATGATGGTTGGACTGCATTACACAGTGCTGCTAACAATGGTTATGTTGACGTCATCAAATATCTGATCAGTCAAGGAGCTGAGGTTAATAAGGGAGATAATGATGGTTGGACTGCATTACACAGTGCTGCTAACAATGGTCATGTTGACGTCATCAAATATCTGATCAGTCAAGGAGCTGAGGTTAATAAGGGAGATAATGATGGTTGGACTGCATTACACAGTGCTGCTAACAATGGTCATGGTGACGTCATCAGATATCTGATCAGCCAAGGAGCTGAGGTTAATGAGGGAGATAATGATGGTTGGACTGCATTACACAGTGCTGCTAACAATGGTCATTTTGACGTCATCAAATATCTGATCAGCCAAGGAGCTGATGTTAATAGGAGTGATAAAGGTGGACAGACTGCACTACACATCGCTGCTAAGAATCACCATCTTGACGTCGTCAAATATCTGATCTGTCAAGGAACTGAGGCTAATAAGGGAGATAATGATGGTTGGACTGCATTACACAGTGCTGCTAAGAATGACCATCTTGACGTCGTCAAATATCTGATCGCTCAAGGAACTGAGGTTAATAAGGGAGATAATGATGGTTGCACTGCATTACACAGTGCTGCTAAGAATGGTCATCTTGACTTCATCAAATATCTGATCAGCCAAGGAGCTGAGATAAATGGGGGTAATAAAGATGGTCAGAGTGCTCTACACATCGCTGCTAAGAATGACCATCTTAACGTCATCAAACTTCTGATCAGCCAAGAAGCTGTGGTCAATAGGGGTGATAACGATGGTCAGACTGCTCTACACATCGCTGCTAAGAATAGTTACATTGACATTCTGAAGGTCCTACTTGCAAACGGAGCACGATCTGACACGGAAGACAAATCAGGCAACATACCGATACACTATGCAAGGGATGAACCAGTCAGACAGATAATTTCTCCAAGGTAACAAATTCAAATTACGTTGTATGTTGTAACGCCGGACGATATACCTTATACTTCCTAAAACAAATTAATAATTTACCGAATTATCTTTGCTAATGGTATTGGAAGAAAGAGGCAGTCATTTAACTCTATGAATTGCTGTATGTTCCAAGGTCATAAATCTAACAATTTCATTATAAAGCAGGTCAATTTTAAGTGAAATATATTGGAATTAAGATTTTTATTTTAATTTATTTATATTTGCTTTCGTTTTTGAAATATTAATGAAAAATCCAAACTCGCATTTTTGGGTCACATGCTTACTAGAGTTTCAATCTAACTAATTGGGTAGTTCAGCTTAGTTTCTAAATAGGTTTGGCACAAGGGAAAAAAATGTAAAAATGTGGAAGAAGAGAAAACTTGAAAAGTTTGTACAACAATAAAATACCCCTTTTGTCTTAAAACACGTATTATAAGGAAAGCTACCATGAATATTTACATCAAAACTATAATTCTAGGAATTTCATCTCGTGAATTATGTTCGAAAATATGATCTATACAACAGGGGCGTCGATCCATTTTCAGATGGAGGGGGGGGCAAAGTCATTAACGTTCCAAAGGCGCTAGATCGTAAAAGACAACTACACACACATACACCCTCTCTCTCTCACACACACACACACACACACACACATATATATATATATATGTGTATACTTTCTCACATACGTGTACTGTATCGAAGCAATAGCTTTGATCCAGCTGAGGCATGACGGCTTGTCATTGTTCAAAACCCACCTTCACCCGACAAAGGTAATTGGTATAGTGTCGAAAATCTGTCTTTCTGACGGTCAATCGGATCTCATTCGGCCTAACCACTAGCCCGTCTCTGTGGTCTAGTGGTTAAGGCACCGGCGTTCAAAGCTGGGGGCCCGGGTTCGATTCCCGGCAGAGACATTTTTTCGGCATAACCAATTTTTCCAAAGGGTAGACAGCTCTGGGGAACCTTGATTTAAGCTACGTCTACCATTGTTCTCTTCATCCATTTCTTTACAATATTTAAATAAAAGAGTTGCCAAAGCTGTTGTACATGTATAGCTTCACACATTTGTATACTTTCTCACATACGTGTACTGTATCGAAGCAATAGCTTTGATCCAGCTGAGGCATGACGGCTTGTCATTGTTCAAAACCCACCTTCACCCGACAAAGGTAATTGGTATAGTGTCGAAAATCTGTCTTTCTGACGGTCAATCGGATCTCGTTCGGCCTAGCCACTAGCCCGTTTCTGTGGTCTAGTGGTTAAGGCACCGGCGTTCAAAGCTGGGGGCCCGGGTTCGATTCCCGGCAGAGACATTTTTTCGGCATAACCAATTTTTCCAAAGGGTAGATAGCTCTGGGGAACCTTGATTTAAGCTACGTCTACCATTGTTCTCTTCATCCATTTCTTTACAATATTTAAAATAAAAGAGTTGCCAAAGCTGTTGTACATGTATAGCTTCACACATTTATATATATATATATATATATATATATAGGCGTAGCTTCAATCAAGGTTCCCCAGAGCTATCTACCCTTTGGAAAAATTGGTGATGCCGAAAAAATGTCTCTGCCGGGAATCGAACCCGGGCCCACACCTTTGAACGCCGGTGCCTTAACCACCAGACCACAGAGACGGGTTAATGGTTAGGGCGAGTCTGATCCAATTATTGACCGTCAGATAGACAGATTTTCGACACCATACCAATAATAATTTCCTTTGTCGGGTGAAGTTGGGTTTTGAACAATGACAAGCCGCCATGCCTCAGCTGGATCAATGCTATTGCTTTGATACAAAGCTAGTGCTTTGATACAGTACACGTATGGGAGAAAGTATAAAATGTGTGTGGGGCTATACATGTACAACAGCTTTGGCAACTCTTTTATTTTAAATATTGATCCAGCTGAGGCATGGCGGCTTGTCATTGTTTAAAACCCAACTTCACCCGACAAAGGAAATTATAATTGGTATGGTGTCGAAAATTTGTCTATCTGACGGTCAATTGGATCAGGCTCGCCCTAACCACTAACCCGTCTCTGTGGTCTAGTGGTTAAGGCACCGGCGTTCAAAGCTGGGGGCCCGGGTTCGATTCCCGGCAGAGACATTTTTTGGCATCACCAATTTTTCCAAAGTGTAGAAAGCTCTGGGGAAACTTGATTGAAGCTACGCCTACTGTTGTTCTCTTCATCCATTTCTTTACACAATATTTAAAATAAAAGAGTTGCCAAAGCTGTTGTACATGTATAGCCTCACACACATTTGTATACTTTCTCACATAAGTGTACTGTATCAAAGCAATAGCTTTGATCCAGCTGAGGCATGGCGGCTTGTCATTGTTCAAAACCCAACTTCACCCGACAAAGGAAATTATAATTGGTATGGTGTCGAAAATCTGTCTATCTGACGGTCAATTGGATCAGGCTCGCCCTAACCATTAACCCGTCTATGTGGTCTAGTGGTTAAGGCACCGGCGTTTAAAGCTGGGGGCCCGGGATCGATTCCCGACAGAGACATTTTTTCGGCATCATCACCAATTTTTCCAAAGGGTAGAAAGCTCTGGGGAACCTTGATTGAAGCTACGCCTACCATTGTTCTCTTCATCCATTTCTTTACACAATATTTAAAATAAAAGAGTTGCCAAAGCTGTTGTACATGTATAGCCTCACACACATTTGTATACTTTCTCCCATAAGTGTACTGTATCAAAGCACTAGCTTTGTATCCAAGCAATAGCATTGATCCAGCTAAGGCATGGCGTTCATTGTTCAAAACCCAACTTCACCCGACAATACTTTCTCACATAAGTGTACTGTATCAAAGCACTAGCATTGATCCAGCTAAGGCATGGCGGCTTGTCATTGTTCAAAACCCAACTTCACCCGACAAAGGAAATTATAATTGGTATGGTGTCGAAAATCTGTCTATCTGACGGTCAATTGGATCAGGCTCGCCCTAACCACTAACCCGTCTCTGTGGTCTAGTGGTTAAGGCACCGGCGTTCAAAGCTGGGGGCCCGGGTTCGATTCCCGGCAGAGACATTTTTTCGGCATCACCAATTTTTCCAAAGGGTAGAAAGCTCTGGGGAATCTTGATTGAAGCTACGCCTACCATTGTTCTCTTCATCCATTTCTTTACACAATATTTAAAATAAAAGAGTTGCCAAAGCTGTTGTACATGTATAGCCTCACACACATTTGTATACTTTCTCCCATACGTGTACTGTATCAAAGCACTAGCTTTGTATCAAAGCAATAGCATTGATCCAGCTGAGGCATGGCGGCTTGTCATTGTTCAAAACCCAGCTTCACCCGACAAAGGAAATTATAATTGGTATGGTGTCGAAAATCTGTCTATCTGACGGTCAATTGGATCAGGCTCGCCCTAACCATTAACCCGTCTCTGTGGTCTAGTGGTTAAGGCACCGGCGTTCAAAGCTGGGGGCACGGGTTCGATTCCCGGCAGAGACATTTTTTCGGCATCACCAATTTTTTCCAAAGGGTAGATAGCTCTGGGGAACCTTGAGTGAAGCTACGCCTACTATTGTTCTCTTCATCCATTTCTTTACACAATATTTAAAATAAAAGAGTTGCCAAAGCTGTTGTACATGTATAGCCTCACACACATTTATATATATATATATATATATATATATATATATATATATATATATTTATATATATATATATATGACTCATGAGACACAGACAAGTATCTCACAAACAAATTAATGCGAGCGCGAAGGGCGAGCTGATTTTTTTTCAGTATACTGAAAGGAAAAGCGTGCCTGTTAAGAACTGTTTGTAGTAACTCATGAGGAGGGTACATATCTCACTAAACAGTGCCATGAGTGAGCTAGAATTTCTTTATATTCTGACCTGAAAGATTGATATTCTAAGCAATTTTGGTACCACTGATTAAGATCAGTATCTAAAAAAAAAAGAATAGATGCGAGCACGAAGCGCGAGCTGAAAATTTATAATTTTTCGATCAGAAAAAAATGACAGTTTAATGGACGTTTTTGATAAACAAAAACATATATATCCAAGAAAAGATGACTGCAAATCGAAGCAGGAGTGCTTTTGAGGCTTTAAAGTGAAAACAGGACATTTGCATTCATCAATTTAATCATGAAAAGTATGGGGTTTTTCTACAGAAATGATTTAAGCGCGAAGCAATACCTTAATTTTTTATATTCCAATCAGAAAAGCGGGTATTTTGAGCACGATTTTAAATAAAGAACGAGTTTTATATCTCATTCTCGCTTGCTGAACATTACAATCTTGATTTCTTTTTGCCATAGCCGGAATTATTGGGCGTGGGGGAAAAATGATATGTTTGCTCCCCCCCTAATATTTTCTTTGAAGGGGCGATCGCCCCCAACCCCCCTCCCCCAGGATCGACGCCTCTGCTATACAAAAGTTAGAATTATTTCAAAAATCTAATTATTTCGGGGAAACACAGCCAAATGGAATTATTGAATAAAAAACACACTACATTTTTGCCGATTTCTCTGTGCTCCCGCTAGTCCCTACGACAACTCATCAAGAAGAACATCCCCACCCCTCAAAGATCGACCTTGTTATTTAATTCGTTTAAACGTAACCCTAACTCTTCCCTGGAACAAGATAATAGTCCATTAATTGTTGTGATGTGCCGTTACCATTTCAATACAATTTCAAAATAGTGTTTATAGAAAAGTTAATGTTGCAAAAGCTATAGCGACGCTTAACCATCAAATATTATGGTTTATTATGGATGTTATTTTGATCATGTGTGCCGAGTTTCATGCTTTTAGCACAATAAGGGCATGTTCTACACCCCTCGATTAGACTAGACGCATTTTGACGTATATACAGTGTATATCAATAAAAGTTTACACTTAGAAAAATCCTGTAAAAATTATACATTTGTAATATCCTAAAGATTTTTCCACATTTTAACATTGGTACAGATCCATTTAAGCAAATTACGTTATAACTGTCGAGAAATATTTCCGCTTGAGTGAGCACCACTTACTTTTGAAAAGTTAGTGAAAAATGATTTGCGCAGAACTTGGAAATAGTTATGCGAATGAAAGTAGCCCTTAATCATGAAGAACACGTTGAATTTAGCTAGTAAAATTGATTTGATGATATCTTTTACCTTTTCTAACTTGTTTCCTTGCCCAAAACACTTCGAAGAGTGCATTGCGCCCCACCCGACTCCCCCACACACCGATGCCATCTTGACGATATTTGCTTTACACCGAGCTGTGATTTACATGAAATGGCTTAGGCCTCATTTTCATTTTATTAATCATTGTCAAGCTTGGGAAAAGTGTGGAGGAAACAAGTATCAAAATAAAAATGAAATGTAAACCCACTTTAATGACACAAACTTAGTGAAAAATGCTGAAGATGTCTGATATAACCTTTTGTTCAGATTCAGTTATGTCCTCAGATCCAGCTGGCACACAAAAGAGTAAAGGTTGTGCTTCCTAAGTGTTGAAATTTCAATTTGGGTGGCAAAATTGTTTCAAAATGCTGGAATGGTTCCGTTTTATTTCAATCGACTGAAAGTGCAAGGGAAATGTATGAGAAATGTCTCGCAGGGTAAGTTTGATTTCGCCCTTTCCACTTGGCACACCGTGAAAATGAGCATTTCTGCGCAAACAGATTTCTGCGATCTTTACAAAAATGGACAGTGCTCACTCAAGTGTAACATTCTGTCAAAACTTTTACTTTCATTAGATAGATGAGACCCAAACCCAAGATTATATGTGAAAAAATTACCCACATGTTGTATATTTTTTAATTCCCAGGGCTTTTTCAAAGTGTAAACGTTTTTGATACGTACTGTATATATATATATATATACAACAACAAAAGTAATTCCCCCCTTAAACAAACATCAATAATTTCCGAACCAATGCGAATTTCTAATAAATTTTTACATGAGCGTGTAGGTAATTTTATAAGCCATCCTCTGAGTAATTGTTGTGGACGTATCTTACGTCATGCTTCAGTGAGCACCGTCAGAAGGCAAACATTTCACTTTTCAAAAGTCACAAGCAAAATATCATGACTTTGATTCCATTTTATTGGAGCTCATTCCACATTCTCATCATGAAAAATAATCAGAAGGCTTGCAAAAGGTACTTTTTTAAAGATGATACAACTTTCTTGGCTAAATTTCACGGTTGAATAAACACAAGTCCAAATTTGCTATAATTGAATTTTTACACATTTCTATCAATAAAAATGATGGAATATGATGACAGTTATTTTGGGGAAGAGCATCTTCAACAATATTCATCGTTTCACGGTTCCATGAACATTCATTGAAAACAGAAAATACGATTTTCAAATATCATAGGCATGTATTGTTTCATTTTGGTAACTGAAATGATATTTTCTCAACTTTTTCGTTATGTTCATGACCAATTAATATGCTTCAATGATTCAAAGGCGTTAATCAAACATTCACGCTTGAATGAACATATAGAATGTCATAAGCTCTTCTTAACGTTATTGAAAAAAGCGATTTGTAACTATGGATATCTGTCACAAAACTCCTTGCATAGTTCATTTGATTTGATTTTTATGAAAATCCCGATGTTTAATGCATCAGTGAGCACACAATATTCGAAAATTATGCAAATGAGAAGAAAGTTCAAGGCCTTGGCCCCACTCTGTGCCGTATCGAATTGTTATTTTGGTGTGCGCGCCTTTTGGATAGTGTTACTCTGAGGTCATGTGCGAAGTTTCATGAAATAACTGTTGGCAGAAGTAACAAAAACCGTCCATGAAACAAACCCTTATTTCATATTTGTTAAAATTTTGACTTCCTCTCTCATAGACTTGTGTACATTATGGGTGCATATGTTTAAGAATAAGTAACCCCTTATTAAATATGGTGGAACTTTTTTTCAAGGCTGTCTTTAGCAATGTCATTTGGCAGTAATGTTTATCAACCTATGGGCAGAATTCTGTGCAAAAATGAAATCGATTTGTTTATTCATGGATGAGTGAGCACGCATCAAAGTGGGAAAATGGGTATTTTCAATGTCACAGACTCATTTTAAAGGGTAATAAGTTGAATATTGGGGGCAAATTCAGTTTCAAATGTGACTTTAATTGCTGTTGTTTTTATCATCCATCATTTCTATCACCACACACTTTCCGAACTTTTAACATTTTCATGGTTGAGCGAGCACATTCGAAAGCTTTAATAGAATGACTACTCTTTATACAGCATAAATGGATTCTTTTCCTAACAAAATCTTATGATTAGTTTAATTTATGGACAAATCAGGGGTGGATCCAGAATTTAAAATGGGGGAGGGGCCTATAATCGGGGTAGCCACCAACATTTTCACATTTTAATAAGACCTAAAAAGTTGTTGAGGATACTACCAAAACCCCCTATGAAGATATGTCGCAATACAGGGGCTGCGAAACGGTTTTCAAAGTGTGGGGGAGGGGCTGAGCCAAAAGTGTGGGGGGGGGGGGAGGCTGACCATGCAAGAAATCACAATCGTATGGTCAATTTTACATTTTTGTACATGCTTTTGGAAAAAAAGTGGGGGCCCAGCCCCCCCCCCCCCCCTACACCCTGCTTCTGCGGCCCCTGCAGTATTGTGATCAGTCAACCATGAACATACGATATCAAAATTGTGTGTGGAGTGGCTAAATGATGGATAGTAAAACAGCATTTACACCACAAAAGGTCACCTAAAAATAACTTTTGCCCAACTTTGTATTTGCACAATCTGAAAAATGACTCTTGTTACTTTCAAAAATTGTCATTTTTAATTCAATCTTTAATTATTCATGCATGACTCAACCGATCAATCTCTTTTTTTTTCCAGGAGTTGCTTAATGAGAGTAGAAAACTACCTACGAAATATGTCTCGAAATAATTCCGTTCAAAAGTTACAGCAATTTGATTTAGGGGGGACTTACTTTTTTTGTTGTGTATATATATATATATGTATATATATATAAAAATATATATATATATATATATATAGCCATTAGCCACTAACCCGTCTCTGTGGTCTAGTGGTTAAGGCACCGGCGTTCAAAGCTTGGTGCCCGGGTTCGTTT
The DNA here is from genome assembly GCF_018143015.1 of Lytechinus variegatus. NCBI lineage: Eukaryota > Metazoa > Echinodermata > Echinoidea > Temnopleuroida > Toxopneustidae > Lytechinus > Lytechinus variegatus. The sequence continues at coordinate 2,761,268 of NC_054745.1, read as the reverse complement.
CCCGGCAGAGACATTTTTTCGGCATCACCAATTTTTCCAAAGGGTAGATAGCTCTGGGGAACCTTGATTTAAGCTACGCCTACCATTGTTCTCTTCATCCATTTCTGTACAATATTTAAATAAAAAAGAGTTGCCAAAAGCTGTTGTACATGTAAAGCTTTACATATATATATATATAGAGAGAGAGAGAGAGAGAGAGGAAAAATGACTACGAAGTGGTCGTTGCTCCTTGCTTCTCCATTTAATCAAGCTTTCGATCATTGCATGATCTTCCTCAGGACTATAAATATATAAACAAAGTACAAATACAATACAATAATATAATAATACAATATGATGGCCTCTAAAATAATCTAAACATGCTTCACGGTTACTTATAATTATTAATTATTTTACACTATATAAACAAGAGAACATATTATATGATATAAAAAGACTTATTGCCGGATAAAGATATATATTTATAGAAACAGATATTAATTTTATGTAATTATATTACTAAAATTGTCATATATATATACACATACATACATACATATATATATATATATATATACAGAGATTTATTATAAATGTATACATGTGCAGGAGTCAACATATCTGAGGAATTATAAACAAGAGAACATATTATTTGATATAAAAGGACTTATTTTGACAAATGCCAGATAAAGATATAGTCCTGAGGAAGATCATGCATTGATCGAAAGCTTGATTAAATGGAGAAGCAAGGAGCAACGACCACTTCGTAGTCATTTTTCCTCTATATTGACCCTCACCACTATGAATGACCGCCAGTGTTACGAGGCTTTTGGAAAATTTCTTCCGCTATATATATATATATATATATATATATCTATATATATATATATATATATATATATATATATACATATATATATATATATATATATATATATATATATATATATATATATATATATATATATATATATATATATATATATTTATATATATTGTGAAAGAAATTCATGAAGAGAACAGTGGTAGGCGTAGCTGAAATCAATGATTTCACACATTTGTATACTTTCTCCCATACGTGTACTGCATCAAAGCAACAGCTTTGATTCAGCTGAGGCATGGCTGCTTGTCATTTTTCAAACCCCACCCACATCCGACAAAGGAAATTATTTATTGATTGATAATTAATTTATTTCATTCCAAAATTTCAACAAGGTTACAAAGTAAAGCCGAATATAATATAACCTTATGAAATGAAATATAAACCTTCTAAAACGAAATTGTTTTTGAAGGGTTCCTTCAAAAGTAAGACATATCAATGCAAAACACAAAGCTATAATTTTCCATGTAATTTTAATATCGTTTCTATAGAGGTCGAATTTAAAATGAAAATATTTCTTTTTACATCTTCTTAGTATACCTGTCAGTAGTCAGTGTATTTTTTTTCTAATTCTGTCGTAAGGTTTAGAAATAGTCTTTAAGTAAAGGTTGTTTATTGAGCGCAAAATGCTAGGTGTGATCCATTGGGACCTTGGAACTTTTTTGTAATTAGAGTTTGAATCGCACTACAGGAAAACAATTATTCATTAATTGATTCATTATATTCATAAAAATGTCAAATGCATCGTCGGCATTTTGAATACTGTAAATTCCTGACCAGTCAACATTTCCTTACTCTTCATTGAACAAATTCATTTTATATTCAGAAAAATCATATCAAGTATAATGATCAACTTTGTGTTCAATGGCGTTGGTATCTAGTTCGATATGTGAAAATATGGGAAAATGCAGGTGCGGATCCAGGATTTCGTAGGTAGGGGGGGGGGGGGGCAAATCCGACCTGATTTTGGCGCCCCTCCCTCCCCCAGGCAGTCATAGGTGCCTTAAATGTATGTTAAATTATCTTATTTCATAGAAACATGAAGAAGAGCCAATTGAATACTGGTTTTATAATGATGTGTTCATGAATAAAAGTAATATCACTTTAAAAAAAAAGAGTCAATGCGAGCGCGAAGCGCTAGCAATTTCTATTTTACCAATTGATGCTTCAATCTCGTTTAACTTTTCATCAGAGGCCCTGCTAGAATTATGTGGGGGGGGAGCCAGCCGAGGATCCAGGATTTCTTAGGGGGTTCTAATTTGAAGTCAAGTAATACTCGTACCGAAATATTGACTCCCATTGCCGAATGGGTAATGTCTAGTTACTTCAGACAGAAACATCTCTTGCATTGTATAGGCATACTTCGTTCTTCTGGGTACTCACATTTTTTTTCTACTTTTTGTTTAAGGGCTTGAAACACCTTACGGGAATGACGCCCTTGTATCGCCGCGTATGAACACTGGTTGTGCAATAACTAAATTGCATATTCTGCATTAATAAAAAAATAATGTTTTAATTTGGGTAATATATTCTTGAAAGGATGTACGTGCTTTTTATTACAGAGTTGAGGTAGACTAATTAGTCAGCACTCAGCATTTACTAATTGGGAGTGCACTGCCAACTTATATCTGTAAGTGTTTGGGTATATTATATAATCTTTTGTTATTCGCTTGAAATCCATTCAAAACAGTTTTTCTTGTCAATCCTATTCAACAAACATAGTCTCTTCCGCTCTTGCAGCAATCGTATCAAGTATCAAAAGGTTATGTATCTTATAATGTTGCTCAAATTGTATAAACTCCAAATAGACTTTCATAAGAAACAGAATATGTTTAAAAGGTGTAAAAAAACGAATATAAGATACTAAAGATAAATATGCTGAAAAATATACCGTATTGGTAATGTCTATATAAATATGAAAACAGTGCTCTTAAGTTCGCATCATTTTGGATGATAAGTTCCTATCTCTCTCTTTAATATAATACAAGTGAAACATGAATTCCAAGGTCCCATTTATCTTGTATACATGAACTATTTCAAAGTGTAACAATACATATAAATGATAGTAATGAAGTTTAGGCCAGAGTAAACCCACGTAATAGTTTCAGTGGAATGCGTTTAAAAAGTTACAACGTGATTTCCCACTATAGGTTGGAAACGAAAAGGTGTCTTATCGTCAACTGTATCTAGCTGTCTTTTACGCATTACTACATGAAACAAAATATAGGAACGATATAAACCATAGTTATTTCAGTTATTTGAGTATTTGACGATTCGTAAAAATATATAAAAAAACGCATCCGAAGCTTTCACCATTACAACAACAATTTCATTTATTCCTTTACATATTGCAAGTAAACTTCAGCATTTCTGTAAATAATACATATTAATATATCCATACAAAATTAAGTTCACATGGTGGTATACTGCACATCCTATTTCAGAATATGATATGCGTTGTGTTATGAATGTCTACCTACCTAGAACATGCAAAACGTTTACTAGTATTAGTGACTATACTACTAGACCGATTTTTGCTCAAACAGCTTTCCAATAGAGAAATAACAAGAGAACATACACCTAAGAATATAATTCCTCATTTGTTCTGATAAATATCAAGAGTATTAGTATGAAATTTAAACAGTGTCAGTATAAAATGTAATTTGAAATTACAGAAATGTCAAAGAAAATCGGTTATTCAATCTGCTCAGATTAAAGAACAATACTCTCACTACTTCTAAAGTTATATAATTGTTGGCCGTGAACTCCATCACCGTCTGATTTGGCCAAGGTCCAAGATGTGATTATTTGGATGTCCCTTTGTTTGTTTGTTTTATTTCCGTAATCAGATACATACAATAATGGAGGATCACCCAATTCAGCTCTATTGCAAAATAATGATGTTCTTCCTTTGGGTCCTACATTTACCATACAAAGTACGATACAACACTAAAAATACTAAAAGAGAAACATTTCCAAGTACAATACATTGACAGAAAAAAAAAATACTAAAACTATTAAAACAGAAAGAAAGAAAGAAAAAAATCAGTCTAAATAATCATATAATAGAGTATGAAAGGAATTAAAGTTGGTGCATTACGAATTTCATTGGGCAATTGATTATAAATTGATATCCTCCTGAACAAAAATGTCCTTTTTCAATTGTTAGAATTTGGCTTGGGTAAATTAAGAATTTGGTTCGAACGAAGTGAATAATTTAAAGTTATTCTAGAAATGTTATCAGACATTTAGTTTGGGAAATGATTGTGCAATATTTTATAAATCATTCTACATATGGAAAGTCTCATGAATATGTTGATTGAAAACAAAAGAGTAGGGATTTATTCAGTCACAGTAGAGTGTTTTGCCCTGAATCCCGATTGAACTGACACTAATACATTGTTGACGTTAAGATGATGTGATAACTGTAACAAAACTATACATTCAAGTACTTTCGAAATACAAGGCAGCAAAGATATAGGCCTATAATTATCGGGATTTAATTTATCACCCTTTTTATGTAGCGGTATTATTTTGGCAATTTTCCACTGCTCTGGAACATAGCCCTCTGTAATAGATTTATTAATCAAGTGAGTTATAAACTTAATCAATACATTAGCATATGCTTTCGGAACCTGAACCGATATTCCATCGATCCCGACTGATTTTTTATTTGTTAGTTATTGATTACATCCATTACCTGGGCCTCAGAGACAACTGTAAATGAGGACATAATGTTATGACATGGTACTGACTCTGAACTAGTAATATTTACTTCATTCTCCCTAGGCTTATGTTTATTTCACAATTTTGTGGTGACATTAGCAAAGTGTTCATGAAATTCAGAATCTTTACTAAAGGAATCATCGCACGATGGATTGGATAATGCACTCTTACTTGGCAAAAAAGATTTAAGAACATACCATGTTTGGTTTCTACCAGAGCACTCAGATAGTTTATCAATTTAATATTTTTTCTTAGTTTTCCTGATAACATAAGTGACTTTATTTCTCAGCCGCCTATACTCCTTCCACAACTGTTCATCATTTTGAGAAACCACTTTCTTTTTGCTTTATCTCTTTTTCTCATTAATCTGAAGATTGACTCATTCAGCCGGGGGGGGGGGGGTATGTTACACCCACAAATGTAATAATCGCCCTCAAATGTAATAACGCCCACAAATGTAATAACACTTCACCCACAAATGTAACAACGCCCACAAATGTAATAACACTTTACCCACAAATGTAATAATTTCACCCACAAATGTAATAATGCGCTTTACCCACAAATGTAAAAAATGTTGATCGCCCACAAATGTAATAATGACTTTACCCACAAATGTTATAAATTTGAAGGGTTTTTTGGCAAATCTGTTCTAAACTAAAATCCTATAGTAATGCGTTCATATAGCACACAAGTGCAAAGTCTCTTTTCCTGACTCAGTTAATTAACAAATTATAATATAAGTCCAAAGTCTTTTCTCGAGACCCGGTTGTTTAAAAAATGAAAACAATAAGTCTGAAGTCTTTTCTCCAGACCCGATTGTTAAAAAAATGATAAAATACGTCCAAAGTCTTTATTCCAGACCCAGTTGTCTCAAAAATAATAATATAAGTCCAAAGTCTTTATTTCAGACCCAGTTGTTTCAAAAATTATAATATAAGTCCAAAGTCTTTATTCCAGACCCGGTTGTTTAACTCTTCATGTGTTACGTTCGCATTATTGCACATCCGTAGGCGTGTTTCGTTCGCATTCTTGCACAACCACACATTTCCCATAGACGTCCCCTGTCCCATTGTTTTTCGAACATTTGCAGGCCCCAGAGCGTCCCTAGCTACAAGGTATAGCCTGGCGTCTGTGTATACCGGACATGTGTACCGATCGATCAATCGCGCGTGCGACATTAGTTTAGCGTTCTACAGATTATCGCAGTTTACAAATTACAGAATCGTTGAGTTTTCCTTGAAAATTAGTACTTATATCTAGTTTATTTTATTAAAAAATCAATACATCCTGATCACAGCCAGGAAGTTCATTAAAAAGGATATAAAATAAATCCAAAGTCTTCATTCCAGAGCCGGTTGTTTAAAAGATAATAATATAAATCCAAAATATTTTTCCATACCCGGTTGTTTAAAGAATTATGATATAATTCCAAAGTCTTTTTTCCAGACCCGGTTATTTAAAAAATTATAATTTAAGTCCAAACTAAGATACAATAGTGATATTCCAGTCTTTTTCTTCAGACGCTAATAGTAAATTGAGAATCAAGCATAGTCTTTGCTCCAGACCCGGTAACTAAAAGCTGAAACCCTATTGTAATAAATTTATAAAGCACAAAAATGCGAAATCTTTTTTCCATACCCGGTTAATTCAAACATTATAATATTAGTCCAAAATCTTTTTTCCAGACCCGGTTATTTCAAAAATTATTATAAAAAACAAAGACCCATGATCCTATTTATGCTAAATAACGTTGTTGTTGTTAGCTTGGGTTTTGAGGCGCGTGTCATTCAGATATGAATGTCATTCAGATATGAAAATATTGCGTAGTCTTTTTGTCAGACCCAGTTATAAAAATCATTAAAAACACAACAATAACAACAACAAAAGAACGACCCTGCAAACCGTTTTTTTTTATATAATTTCTTTTATATTTGTTCCTTTTTCTATGAAAAAAAAAAATAACAGAACTTTTAATACATATGAAAAAAAGAGAAATAAGATATCAGTAACCATTAGGGGGATTACTTCCCGAAAACGATAAGTTTGTTGATCAACGATCTATGATATAGTATATAAAAGAAAAACATTCGATCAAGAGGGGATAACCATTCCATTCCATGTTTTTATTTGGCAATAAGTCATGATTGACTTTTTTGCCACCCACTGTATTAGAGGTAGGGTAACAGTTCTAATTAGTGTTATTACATCTTTTCCATTATTATTATTTCTTATATATTCCTTCCTTTTTATTCGAGGAAAAAAACCTTTAAATATAAAAAAAACTGAGGAATGAGATATCAGCACACAATATGGGATTGGTTGGTTTTATATTTGGAGTTATTTTTATTTTTACTATTAGCGTAATTTTGAAAAAAAATGACTGGGTCTGGCTGAAAGACTACGCTATATGTCCATATGTCCATGGCGCAAATATTCACTACTAAATGACACGCGCCGTATAAGCTAAAACAACAACAACAACGTTATCCAGCATCAATAAGATTATGGAGTCTTTATACGGTTTTCGTTGTTGTTGTTTTGTTATTTACAATTTTTGAATAACAGGGTTTGGAGAAAAGGCTAAGCTCGATTTTTTTTCCCACTGGAATATCATTATGGTATGTAAGTTTGGATTTATATTATAATTTTTTAAACAACCGGGTCTGGAATAAAGACTTTGGGCTCATATTATTATTTTTGAAACAACCGGGTCTGGAATAAAGACTGTGGATTTACATTATTATTTTTGAAACAACCGGGTCTGGAGAAAAGATTTGGACTTATCATATTTGAAACAATTGGGTCTGGAATAAAGACTTTGGACTTATATTATTATTTTTTAAACAACCGGGTCTGGAATAAAGACTTTGGATTTATATTATTATTTTTGAAACAACAGGGTCTGGAAAAAGACTTTGGATTTATATTATGATTTTTAAACAACCGGGTCTGGAAAAAAGACTTTGGACTTATATTATCATTTTTGAAACAATCGGGTCTGGAATAAAGACTTTAGGCTCATATGATTATTTTTTAAACAACCGGGTCTGGAATAAAGACTTTGGACTTATATTATAATTTTTTAAACAACCGGGTCTGGAATAAAGACTTTGGGCTCATATTATTATTTTTTAAACAACCGGGTCTGGAATAAAGACTTTGGATTTATATTTAATTTTTAAACAACAGGGTCTGGAAAAAGACTTTGGATTTATATTATGATTTTTTAAACAACCGGGTCTGGAGAAAAGACTTTGGATTTATAATATAATTTTTTAAACAACCGGGTCTGGAGAAAAGACTTTGGACTTATATTATCATTTTTGAAACAATCGAGTCTGGAATAAAGACTTTAGGCTCATATGATTATTTCTTAAACAACCGGGTCTGGAATAAAGACTTTTATTTATATTATAATTTTTGAAACAACCGGGTCTGGAATAAAGACTTTGGGCTCATATTATTATTTTTGAAACAACCGGGTCTGGAATAAAGACTTTGGATTTACATTATAATTTTTGAAACAACCGGGTCTGGAGAAAAGATTTGGACTTATATTATCATATTTGAAACAATCGGGTCTGGAATAAAGACTTTGGACTTATATTATTATTTTTTAAACAACCGGGTCTGGAATAAAGACTTTGGATTTATATTATAATTTTTGAAACAACAGGGTCTGGAAAAAGACTTTGGATTTATATTATGATTTTTTAAACAACCGGGTCTGGAGAAAAGACTTTGGACTTATATTATCATTTTTAAAACAATCGGGTCTGGAATAAAGACTTTAGGCTCATATGATTATTTTTTAAACAACCGGGTCTGGAATAAAGACTTTGGACTTATATTATAATTTTTTAAACAACCGGGTCTGGAATAAAGACTTTGGGCTCATATTATTATTTTTTAAACAACCGGGTCTGGAATAAAGACTTTGGATTTATATTATAATTTTTGAAACAACCGGGTCTGGAATAAAGACTTTGGATTTATATTATCATTTTTTAAACAACCGGGTCTGGAATAAAGACTTTAGGCTCATATGATTATTTTTTAAACAACCGGGTCTGGAATAAAGACTTTGTACTTATAATATATTTTTTTAAACAACCGGGTCTGGAATAAAGACTTTGGGCTCATATTATTATTTTTTAAACAACCGGGTCTGGAATAAAGACTTTGGATTTATATTATAAGTTTTGAATCAACCGGGTCTGGAATAAAGACTTTGGATTTCTATTATAATTTGTTAATTAACCGGGTCAGGAAAAGAGACTTTGCACTTTTGTGCTATATGAACGCATTACTATACGATTTTAGTTCAGAACGGATTTGCCAAAAATCCCTTCAAATTTATTACATTTGTGGGTAAAGTCATTATTACATTTGTGGGCGATCAAAAATTATTACATTTGTGGATAAAGTGCATTATTACATTTGTGGGTGAAATTATTACATTTGTGGGTAAAGTGTTATTACATTTGTGGGCTCATATTATTATTTTTGAAACAACCGGGTCTGGAATAAAGACTGTGGATTTACATTATTATTTTTGAAACAACCGGGTCTGGAGAAAAGATTTGGACTTATCATATTTGAAACAATTGGGTCTGGAATAAAGACTTTGGACTTATATTATTATTTTTTAAACAACCGGGTCTGGAATAAAGACTTTGGATTTATATTATTATTTTTGAAACAACAGGGTCTGGAAAAAGACTTTGGATTTATATTATGATTTTTAAACAACCGGGTCTGGAGAAAAGACTTTGGACTTATATTATCATTTTTAAAACAATCGGGTCTGGAATAAAGACTTTAGGCTCATATGATTATTTTTTAAACAACCGGGTCTGGAATAAAGACTTTGGACTTATATTATAATTTTTTAAACAACCGGGTCTGGAATAAAGACTTTGGGCTCATATTATTATTTTTTAAACAACCGGGTCTGGAATAAAGACTTTGGATTTATATTTAATTTTTAAACAACAGGGTCTGGAAAAAGACTTTGGATTTATATTATGATTTTTTAAAAAACCGGGTCTGGAGAAAAGACTTTGGATTTATATTATAATTTTTTAAACAACCGGGTCTGGAGAAAAGACTTTGGACTTATATTATCATTTTTGAAACAATCGAGTCTGGAATAAAGACTTTAGGCTCATATGATTATTTCTTAAACAACCGGGTCTGGAATAAAGACTTTTATTTATATTATAATTTTTGAAACAACCGGGTCTGGAATAAAGACTTTGGGCTCATATTATTATTTTTGAAACAACCGGGTCTGGAATAAAGACTTTGGATTTACATTATAATTTTTGAAACAACCGGGTCTGGAGAAAAGATTTGGACTTATATTATCATATTTGAAACAATCGGGTCTGGAATAAAGACTTTGGACTTATATTATTATTTTTTAAACAACCGGGTCTGGAATAAAGACTTTGGATTTATATTATTATTTTTGAAACAACAGGGTCTGGAAAAAGACTTTGGATTTATATTATGATTTTTTAAACAACCGGGTCTGGAGAAAAGACTTTGGACTTATATTATCATTTTTAAAACAATCGGGTCTGGAATAAAGACTTTAGGCTCATATGATTATTTTTTAAACAACCGGGTCTGGAATAAAGACTTTGGACTTATATTATAATTTTTTAAACAACCGGGTCTGGAATAAAGACTTTGGGCTCATATTATTATTTTTTAAACAACCGGGTCTGGAATAAAGACTTTGGATTTATATTATAAGTTTTGAATCAACCGGGTCTGGAATAAAGACTTTGGATTTATATTATAATTTTTTAAACAACCGGGTCTGGAATAAAGACTTTAGGCTCATATGATTATTTTTTAAACAACCGGGTCTGGAATAAAGACTTTGTACTTATAATATATTTTTTTAAACAACCGGGTCTGGAATAAAGACTTTGGGCTCATATTATTATTTTTTAAACAACCGGGTCTGGAATAAAGACTTTGGATTTATATTATAAGTTTTGAATCAACCGGGTCTGGAATAAAGACTTTGGATTTATATTATAATTTGTTAATTAACCGGGTCAGGAAAAGAGACTTTGCACTTTTGTGCTATATGAACGCATTACTATACGATTTTAGTTCAGAACGGATTTGCCAAAAATCCCTTCAAATTTATTACATTTGTGGGTAAAGTCATTATTACATTTGTGGGCGATCAAAAATTATTACATTTGTGGGTAAAGTGCATTATTACATTTGTGGGTGAAATTATTACATTTGTGGGTAAAGTGTTATTACATTTGTGGGCGTTATTACATTTGTGGGTAAAGTGTTATTACATTTGTGGGCGTTATTACATTTGTGGGCGTTATTACATTTGTGGGTGCAACACCCCCCCCCACACCCACTTTGAAAACAGTTCCGCTGTCCCTGTATTGTGTCGTGTCATCATAGGGGTTTATTGTAGTATCCTCTAAAATTTGATAGATCATATTACAATTTGAGAATTTTGATGTCTCCCCCGATTATAGGCCCCTCCCCCATTTCAAAATTCTGGAACCACCATTGATTTGTCCATAAATTAAACTGATCATAAAGAAATTGTTAGGAAAGAATGCATTTATGCAGTATAAAGGGTATTCATTCCTAGGTTTTCGAATGTGCTCGCTCAACCATGAAAATATTCAAAGTTTGGAAAGTGTGTAGTGATAGAAATGATGAATGATAAAAACAACAGCAATTAAAGTCATATTTGAAACCGAATTTGCCCCCAATTTCACTTTATTACCCTTTAAAATGATTCTGTGACATTGAAAATGCCGATTTCCCCACTTCGACGCGTCCTCAATCATCCATAAATAAACAAATCGATTTCATTTTGGCACACAAAGACTGCCCATCTGCCCATCTGTCGATAAACATAACTGCCAAATGACATTGCTAAAGAAAGCCTTGAAAAAAAGTTCCATCATATTGAATAAGGGGTTGCTTATTCTTAAACATATGCACCGTTAATGTACAGTCGTCTATGGGAGAGGAAGTCAACATTTCACCAAATATGAAATGAGGGTTTGTTTCATGGACGGTTTTTGTTATATCTACCAAACTTTGCACATGGCTTCAGAGTAACACTTGGACTTGTGTTTATTCAACCGTTAAATTCAGCAAAAAATGTTGTATCATACAAAAGTACCTTGTACAAGCCTTCTGACTGTTTTTCATGATGAGAATGTGGTATTAGCTCCAATAAAATGGAATCAAAGTAATGATATTTGGCGTGTGACTTTTGAAAAGTGACATTTTTGCCTTCTGACGGTGCTCACTGAAGCATGACGTAATATACGTCCTTAACATTTATTCAGAAGACAGCCTTTAAAATTGCCTACATGCTCATGTAAAATATATTCAAAACTCGCATTGGTTCGGAAATTATTGATGTTTTTTTAAAAGGGGAATTATTTTTTTGTTGTGTATATTATTATATCACTATCTCAGACAAGTTTGAATTATAAAGTTTACTTGTGAATGTACATGCAAGTATTGTAAGATTAAGTCCGTAATATTTTTTTCTTTTGAACTTGAATATCAATTTATGAGAATATGATCATTGATGTTGATCTACGTAATAGTAGCTGGCGGTGTGTAACTGTAGAACGAACAACTAACATTGGTACATTAACAACCTATATCACTGGCAATTTTGACGCCTTAGACATGTTAGAGTAAAAAATAATCGGTAAAAATAATCGCGTCGTGGTTAGGTTGAACGTAAATAACCAAATCGAGACTATTTTAAAGTCTGAATGCAGATGAGAAAATCAACGGTACTGTATTCCAACCTGCATATTGTCAGCTTGTTAATATTCGGCCATTTTCGTCCATAATAGTCATTCACTTATTACATTGTTTTGTTCAGAATATTCACTTTCTTACATTAACAAAAGTACATCAAATTTTCTTTTACAGTTCCCCACAGTTAGATATGCCGGGAAATATTATACTGAGTGATGCCATTTTGCTTGAACTTTCCAAGCAAATTAATTCCACAACTTATCCAGTCAGTGAGTTTGCTGTAGATCTGGGCTTTGAGGATGCCTCCGCAGCTTCTGCAGAGCAGATGGCGACACATAGCATGATTCCACATTATGGATACAAGATTATTCTTGACAAGTTTGTCTCGGCGAATGGGCGATACGCTCAGAAACTGATAGATATATTTACTGTCAAGAATAAGCCGCTCCTCGTCGACATTATAAAAGAAGGTAAGCTGTAAGATTTGCAGATGAGGTCAAACCCCCTCTCCGGATATTGTACATTTATCTCAAAAAGCTAAATTCCAAGAGGAAGGAAAATCGTGGATTCTACACTAAAAATTTAAATCCTAGTCTTCTTCACTCTCTAATATTTTATCTTAGTGTAAAAAAAAGTTTGTTGCCCCATCTTCATCAATGAGTCAGTACCTTGTGATACACAGCAATGACTCTTTAATGTGATCACTAATTGGATGTATACAGTAACACCCCCCACACACATATATATACATATATACATTTATGTATATATATATATATATATATATATATATACAGTTGAGGCCAAAAAGTTTAACATACAGCCATGGAATTTAGTGACATTTGTTCGCTTGCCAAACATTGCAAAATTTACTATATTTTTAAAAACATAAACACTACCATGACGAATTTGATAACAAATAAAAAAGTTCTTTCACATGACTGGGATGCCATTGGGATTCAAATATATTTCAGGTGGGATTTTCTGTGAAGAAAAAAGTAATGTTCGTGCCAATGCATTCCCGGTTGAGTCACTCAATATGACTTGGGGACCACATGACCGTTACCAAAATCGCGGGAAAAGGGGTCAATTTCATGGAACGTCCGCGGACAGAACACTCCTCGAAGTAGTGAAAATAGGGGTGTTCACTGTCCTCGATCTGATGGAAATAGGGTTCAGGAAAAAGGGGAGAACGATTACGGGAAGCAAAATCCGTCGCCGAATCACCAGCCGCAGAAGGCGCGCTCATCATGCTCTATATCTTTATATGGACAACTCTACATTTATTTTTACAAAGAATTCTACTTTTCTTATTTAATTTTCGAGAAAAATGAAGTTCTTTTGGATTATTGCATCAGTATGACTTGGCTCTTGGTCATCTTTAAGGACTGAGCACTCTGACGCCTGTGTTGCAATTTCCTCTAATGAGGAAAGGGTGTTAAATGCCCTAGTCCTTGAAATACGTAAATAGGGGTAAATTTGCGAAATGGGCAAAAGTGTCCTTACAATTATATAATTAGGGGTGTTTCAAGGTACCATTTTACCGCAATTTTGTCCTTGTTTTGCGTGAAAATAGGGGGGGGGGTAAATTTCACAAAATTTCCTTGAAATTGACTGCAATAGGGGGTCACTTGCATTTGTGGTAACGGTCATACGTGTCCCCCTCTTCGGCTGAGTGACCCCACCGGGAATGTATTATATTGTTATTATATTTTTAAACATCGTTTTACAGAAATATATAAATGTCAAATCTATGATTTGCATTACACTTTCTACCATGATATGACACCATGTTTGTTTTGAGAAAAAAACTAGCACTGATATGTAATGTTTTTGTCAAGTTTTTATGTTTAATTTCTCTAAAATATGAAGATTTTTTGGGGGAAAATGAAACCTAGATCCTGATGACAAAGTAATGTCAGGAAGGGGCATGATGTATTCATTTGTCATGGACGTCATGATATCACAAATATTTAATAAGGTACAGTAAATTTTATGATGTTTGGCAAGTATCAACTTTGTTTTAAATTTCCTGGGCGTATGTAAACTTCCGGTCTCAACTATATACATAAATACATACATACACACATCCATACGAACCCGCACACACACATTCACTTGACCTCACACATTCACACCTAGGACACACTCTCTCCGGCACTGGAATATTACGTAACTATTTCTCTAATTAATATTATCTGATCTTGTATAGTTTATACATAATTATACATTACCTCTCTTCGACCCATTTCGTTGTTTATTTTACAGACTCACTCGTCCCAATAGGCCACAACATTTATATAGTTTTAAAGACAGGAATAACCGTCGTTTATCGGGATTTATTCTACAATTTCTGACTTTTTACACAATCCCCATTCACCGACGGTAATGTGTCAGTACGAGCCTGCATGTGTAATCTGGTCCGACAATTCGGCGGACGGGTTTTGTCCAGATTTTTTACTTCTTTTAGATTCTAAATGACATTATATTATCTTGGACGAAGGTCCACTATTTTCGTTAGACTCTAATCTTTCTATTGATACTATATACATTTTATAATATTTCGAAAATATACGTTACTGATGAGTTATTCCCCGGGTTATTCCTTATTTTTTTTACTTTCTGCCGGATAGGAAAATATGGCAGCCGTCAACGAGTTGTGCTTTTATCAAGGCTTTCCGATTAACTTTTCGATATCTTGGCCAATCAATGCCAGCAACATGTTCCGAACGCAAGCATGGCACAAATCGCGATAGTTACCGACTGGTAATACGTCTGTAATGATGATGACGTCATCCAAGATGGCAACTTTAGTTGACCAAAGAAAGGATCGAAGATGACGATGTTTCGATCATCATTTCAAAAGAATTAGCGGTAACTGAGGTCTAAGGTACGATATTTCTGAATTTTAAACATTTTTTCGTAAATATGGATGTGATTTCTTTTTCATAATATGACATTTTATGTAAAAAAAAAACGATCGGAAAATCGGGTTTCCGCTGTTAGATTTAACGTTACTGCTAAAATACGTTGTCTGTACGTACGGGCCTCCAAGCTTTTCAGTCTATGTATTGGTGAGTCAGCCAACGCAGTTCAGCGGAACAACCAAAATACAGAGACTGAAGTTTTTGGTTTAATAGTTTTATAGCTTCGTCTCTTTACCCCCACTCAGTTTAGTATGCATACTTGATTACCTGATCATTTGATTCATTGTGATTTCCTTGCTCCTTATAGCTGTATGCTTACCACTCAAATATCAATATTAATTATACGTATATATTTTCCTGCGCATAGCAATGTACTTTTTATATTTTATATTTAATATATTCATAAATAATATAACATTCAATGTCAAACTCTCAAACTATACCTTGGACAATCCATACCTTCATTACTTCAATATTATGTAAACGTATGAATATATCTACGTGTATATAGTTATGCACTTAAATATGAAATATGGAATAATATAACACTGAAACGATTTGTCATTTTACATGAAACATTATCCATTATTTTAATTTGCAGTACATACTACACAGACTAACCAACCTCCAGATGCCCAGAAAAACAAGTTAATCTCCTTTGCCGGTAAGAGAAATATTCTTGTATCTTTAGAGTTACGAAAAATCCGTATTTTGAAAACACTTGTATCTTTTCTTGTAACCTTCAATAAGCGCTTATGACGTCAGAATTACAATGATGCGTAAAGTTAAAAACGGCGCAATTACAGTGCCGGCCGCGGGAAACGTCACAGTGCCCCCTAGAGCGGACGCGGTAGCCCGTAGCGGGCATTTGAGGGGAGCGGACGCGGGAAGACGCCCGCGTCCGCTCCCCTAGAAAATGAGTGCCCTAGGGAACCGCCCGCGTCTATCCCCGGGGCACTGTGACGTTTCCCGCGGCCGGCACTGTAACACTAAAACTTTTCGAAAACTATCTTTCAAATCGGAAGCAAAAGGTAATAGGAGGCTGATAAAAGAAATAGGAAACTGGGAGCCCGGACTGAGAGAAGGGGAAAGGGGAGAAAGAGAATAGAGGGGGGGGGGGGTGAAAAAGTAAAATGGAGAAGGGATAAGGAAGGGGGAAATTAAAACAAGAAGAACCTAGAGAGAAAGAAAACAGAGGTGATGAAAAAAAAGCGAAGGTGAGATAGAAAGAAAAGAGGGAAGGTGGAAGGCAAATAAAAGAAAGAAGGATAAAGAGAAGGAATAAGGGGTGAGAAATTAAAAAGGAAGGGAAAATTGAGAAAGATGAAATAGCGGGGATAAAAGTTACTGAAGGCGAGAAAGAGAGAGGGAAAGGGACTAAGAAAAGAAACAAGGAAAAGGAAAGAAAAGGATACGACTATTCTTATCAAAATACTGGAACCCCTCTCTAATTTTCATCATTTTTTATCCCCTTCCTGATCTCAACACTAGCTCTCATCTTTTCCCGATGTTTATCTGTGGACATCATTTTCATATGCACCTCTCATCATCAAATTTATTTTCATTTATCGTTTAGTTCTTTCTCAATCCCTCTCTAAAACTACTCTTTCTCTCTTCCCAACATATAATGCTATGTTAAATTAAGCTACTTATACATTTCTATAGAATACAAGAAACTGTTGTTTCGCAATATAACGGAGGGGGTATTACAAAAGAAGGGGAAGGGAAAGCAATAGAAAATAAAGGGGAGAAACAAATCAAGGAGTGAAAGGGGGCACAGAAAAGGAAGGGGGAAAAGGGAACAGAAGGGATAAAGGAAAGGGAAAAAAGAAGGAAAGGAAAAAAATATATAGAGGGACACCAGGCAGTGTAGTAAAATCACCCGAAATCGTCATGACGGTTTAGCGTTACTTTCGGTGAAAGTTACGTAATCTCCGCACACCGAATTCGCATCGCGGCGGCATGGTCGAGTGATTTTTGTAGCCTGTTATTAGTCGTTTCGCGTGAATTTGACACAGAAGCGTGCACCTTGCGATGATGCACTCAACATCCGCGCTCTTGCCCGAAGAGCAGACCCAATGAACCTACACACAAACTACGGCCTATACCTCTATGCACCAGGGAGGTATCTCTCGTAGGTTCATACACACACACTAAATCCCATTTCCCTGCTTACACTGCAATATCAGGGGGATGGGATTGAACCCCCATCTCCCTGGTATACACATGATCTACATGTAATGAAGAGCACGATGGGAGAGAATTAGAGGAATGAGGGAAATCATTCTCTGACCATCGTTACCACAGTGTATTATTTGCCATGCGTGCTAACTGACTACATGACCAGCCAGCCAGTACCTGTCAAATTTGTCAAAGTTTCCCCTTTTTCTACACTTACCACTCATTATGAAGACAAAGGAAAAGTAAGTGATATTAATTATTATGATTAATCTCTTTTGTAATTGTATTCCTGATCTTCCTTCACTGTGTCAGTGAACTCGAATAATTTCGATATAGTTTATATTATTGCACATGTCAACCTGATGCCCCCGTTGCTATCACCTTTGTCTTAAGTCGTGGTAGAACCAATAACACCCCTTCCCTCTACCCTACAGTACCTCATTTTTTGGCAATTTTTTTCATACCTCTAACATATCCAATCTTTCTTCCTCACCTTCCCTTTTCCCGACCTCTTAATTGGCCCTACTTTTTTCTCTCTCTCTCACTCAATCTCTGTTCACAAAGAAGTCCCCTTTTGCACCCCTCTCTTTAACATGTTTAATAATTGTTCTATCTCGATCTCACTCTGTTTCAACTCTCTTCACATCTTTATTACAACCCCCCCCCCTTCTACCTAATACACACACCCTTTGTCCATCTCCCCATACTCTTACTCGTTCTACCATCCTCTTGCCATCATACATACATGCAAGACAACAAAAGTTAAAGATTGACAATTGTGAATCAATGTTATAATATTATGAAAGTCTTGATTATATTTATTTCCTAGACAAAACCCATGTCAAAAAAGAACTGCCATGATGAGAAAATTAATATAGACTAACATAATACATGTACTGTTGTGTTATAGCATGGTACATTTCAGCACATGTTATGAATAAACTATAAAAGTGAAAAAGTAATGATAAAATAGTATTACTATCACAGTATGAAAAGATGTATAAAAACAGTTTAATTTGGAAAGATTGAAAGGGAATCAGAGGATGTAAAAATTGAAAATGCAAATTGAAGGGGGAGTGATTTCTATTGAAAGAACCACAGATAGACAAATACATTTTTTTTAAGCAGATATGTATTATTGGTGTCTCAGCCTCATCTAATTTGTACAACAGTGTACAATATTGACATGTATATTGTATAATATCACAAATGTTTCCTTACATTTCTTTTCAGGAATATCGCAAAGAAGGGAGAGAAACTTGCAACAGAGTATGTAACAGAAAAAGGCCATCGAGCTGTTGTCAGATCTCGGAGAAAACATACACTCTTTAAGAAAGTGCATGAACTTGAGCACAAAACAAACTGCAAGGTATTCCTTTACATTCAGGATGAAATGGATAAAGCTGAATATTATGCTTCCCCTGCACTGCAAGAGGAGTTTGGAAATATCATTAAAAATAATGATGTAAAGCGGGCTATCTACCTATCACCAAATAAAGAGGGGTCTCCAATAAAGGTGGTAACAATTTCACCCACAAAAGCAATCCATCTAAGGAGCATGCTGACAGTTAGTCCAGCAAAAATGAATGAACCAACAACATCCAGAGATCCTGAGTTGGCAAGCGTGGACTTTGCCATACAGCCTATACAATATGAACTTGAAGCGAATGATAATGATCCTACTAACATTATTATGGAAAGCAACGGCGATGACAGCAATGCTAATTGTGAAGGCAAGGATGATGAAGGTATTGATGACAATAATGGTGTTATTGCCCCCATTGACGGTGGGGATTATGATGGTGAGGATAATGGTGGTGAGAATGATGGCGAGGATAATGACGATGGTGAGGATAATGACGGTGAGGATAATGATGACGGTGAGGATAATGACAGTCAGGATAATGGCAACAGTCAGGATGATGATGATGATGAGCAGGACAGTGAGGACTTAGATGACCAAGACATCTACACGGCTGAGAAGATCATCAAAACTCGTGTTAAGGGTGGAAAAAAAGAATATTTTGTGAAGTGGAGAGGTTGGGGTGATAAGTTCAACAGCTGGGAGCCAGAGGAACACATTCTGGATAAAGTGTTGATAACAAATTTTGAAAAAAAGTAAAAAGAACCTTGACTCAGCAAAGATTTGTTTAAACCCAAACAATAACTTTTACAATATTCTTCAAAGTGAAAAAACAAGATGTGAAAAAATAGAAAAATCAGTGACTACATGTAGTACAAATGGCTGTACAATATATCATACAACGTTGTAACATAATTATGGCTATTTATGTATCTGTAATCTGTATGGAGTAAGGTGCATGTGTACATGTTTACGGACAGATTCCTGAATATGTGCATACACGTATAGAAAAAACAAAAATGTGTGAAATTGGAAATCTTGCCAGAGTAAAATTTTAAACCTTCCTAACAGGAAGTTCCTGTTACCGTACGAAAATATTTATGCACATCTCATATAATCTGTTTTTCTGTAGTACAAAATTAAAATATACATATACATAAAATATTCATTTTGGCAGAAATACACTGTAATAGTATAAGTACATGACAATAATTTCTGAGTGTGAAGGCACATCAACAGAAGTTTTTTTTCTCTAACAGTTTCATTTCTCTACGTCTTTTATGTGTCGAAATAAAGCTACATGTATCATTACACATTATGTTGTGAATAAAGCCATGGAGCTCCATGATAAAGTTATGACACCTTGAGGATAAAGAACCTGTGATCTTACATGTATCTCTAATACTCAATTCATGTAACCATCAGGCTATTATTTTTTTTTTTGGGGGGGGGATTAAGTATGTGTAAGTACAGCGCAAAAGTATGTCAAGATAAGAATTCTAGATGGTTATAAACATTCTCCTGATATGTTCCAATCTATACTTTCAACATGCCTTCATAAAATCAATAGAAATATATTACAAGGTACATATCATAACATGTTGTCATAAATGGGCATACATGTACATGTATACAGACAGGAGACAAATTATCAACACCTGGATACTTATTGAAAAGGTACTTAAAACATAGTTTACTTTTTTGATTTGCAAACAACTTTGATGATTTCATTCATGTCAACATACTGGAAAATAAGAGATCACACTTTAGATGTAAACACTTTCAAATAATAAGCAACTGTTAACAAAATGTACCGACAAAGAACTGTATATTGCATTGTGTTTTGTTATAGAGAAGATGAGACCTCTTACATGTACCTGGGTACTGAACGTAGTTGAATAAAACAAGAAGTTTGTTATTACAGAATGCATACATTGTAGTTCACCATGGTATGTGTGGTCTGTGTGAGATGTAAGCACGTATTTAGTTGTTTTGCCTATATTAAAAACAATGGCTAAGGTCTTCAGAATCCCTATGTTGATACATGTACCCCACCCCCCCCCCCTCTTCTATTATTATTACCTCAAAGAACAAGAAAAGGAGGGAGAGAGAGGTGGAGAGGGAGAGAAAAAAATGAGGGGAAAGAGAGAGGAATAACAAATTTAGTATGTGTATCATCCACATTCTAGTAACACACAAGTGACCACTCTAACATGTACTGTACATGCAGATGTCAGTGGGTAGTTCTATCCGATTCACATCTTGGTAGTTTATAAAACTATTGGTTGAACCCATGGTTTATCGAGATCGACTCCTGTGAAAATTATGCTTTATTTATCGCATATTGAAAAATGTTCAAATGCTAATGCGCACTTTGGTCACAGTGCGCCAAAATGACACCTGTTGCCATGGTAACCATGCTATTAATAAGATAGCATACTTAACAATGGCAACATTTACAGGTGTCAATTTGACGCACAGTGACAAAAGTGTGCATTAGCATTGGACATATTTCAATATAAAATGCGGTAAATAATTAGTATACATGTACATTGTAGGTATTCTGCATAAACCCTGGGGCGGTTTTCTGAACATTGTCTTTTCTCCATATTTCATCTTTCCTCAGAGATATGACAAAATCGGTATTCTGGTGGATGTCATAACTTTTGTCACAAAAATTGTCATTAATTTCTTCTCTTATCTTTAGCGCACCAAAAATATGGAGTATACATGTTCGTAATGCTTTTATACAAGCAAAAGATATAACATATCGTGATACCCTATCGACTGAATGTCAAGAATATAATGATATTATTTAGATTAGATTGTGGTATTATTTTCACTCATCATCCATGACAATTTTCAAAATTATTTTTCATGCTACAATTAATTAGGCCCTACAAATTAATTGCTCCATTTTTTCTGCCTTCCTTCTTTTTCTACTTCTCACTTAAAATCTTTCACAGCCCACTGTCTCTCTTTGTAATTAAGTGCATCAACATACGCGTGGTTGCGCGACGCCAGCGATTGTCTTGGGGATACGCCATACCTGCCACGGGGCCTTCCTATTGGCTAGAAGGGCTCCCACTGTGAACTAATGATGATTTTGATTGGTTTTCTTCCAAAATGGGCGGGAACTTTGAGAGATATGACAGGGAAAAGACAATGTTCAGAATACCGATTAGTGACATTCAAAGCAATGTCACATCACAAAGAGAAATGATAAAAAAGACAAAAGTTACGACAGTGTTACAGAATACCACCCCTGGGTTCAACAGATGGTTTTAACAATCACCTTTGTGAATTCAGGCCTAGGAGTCCTTTTTACTATGTACATGAAACACAGTTCTATAGTGCCAAGTTGCTTTATAAAAGGTTATCATATTCCTAATTTTTTCTTTTACAAAGTCACCCCCCCTGCAAAAATGCATAAGACTAAATACCTCACAAATTAAAGGAATGCCTTGCTACAATGTACATTGATAATTTGCAATGTATTATTAAAGTCTTGTTCAGGTACATGTATGGTGCAACAACGCTCAGCTACATTTATAGTGTTCAAGCATGAGAGAAATTGCCCAATTTAGGGCTAATAAATGTGCATTATACATATCATTTTTAGCAACTTTCAAATAAGGAGATTTAATGTGATTTTGGTCTGGATTTTTTTTCAGCAAGGTGATGTCTGCTGCCTCACATCCCTTTTGTACACAAAATGTTGCTGAAATTTTTCCACCATGTCTGAACAAACCTTGATGGATACATATCTGTAACACTGCCCCCCCCCCTTACAATTTTCAAAACTGTCCAAAGATGATCAGAACTTCAAATATATCTCGTCATGATTGATTTTCTACTATACTTTGTCCCACATATCAATTTTTGTGTTGGTCATATTTTTAATGAAAAAAATATTGCTGGTCACAACATCTTTACATAAGGTGAGAAATATTGTATGTAAATCAGAATTACTTTTGCACATTTCTCTTCCACAACATAAATTTACATTCAAGTCTTTACATGTACATTAAAAACTTAGCTTTCACATCAAAGCTTTTTAAAGAAAATTGGCCAACAATGGTGACAAAGAATGATCAGTTCCTGTACATGTGTACATGTAAAATGTACTTTAATCATCACTTACATCAGAGTCACTTTCATCTGATCTGTCTTTCAATCTGTAGAAAAGACCTATTAGTTCTTCTTTCCTGCGACTTTTCAGTTGGCCCAACTCCTTCATTAGAATGTCCTTTGAGACATCATCAGCCACAGAACTGATAAGTGCCTCGATTCGTTGACTGATCCTCTCCTTGGTTTGTTTACTAATGTCTTCAAAGTCAGCTCGCTCACTCTTGGTGACTAGCACTGGGTCCGGCTTTGGGATGTCACCTGCTGATAGCAGTTTGCTGGCAAAGTGTCTTCTCCTTTTTGTTCCAGTGGTGGTTAGACAGATCAAACTTGGGTCTAGCTCTTCTCCATTGATTGCAGAGATTGGTCCCGATGTCATGGGAGAACTCAGGTATCCGCTTTCCCTGATGAAGATACGCCATGCCTTGATGTCATCCGCAGCAGGGTCATGCGATGTACTTCTTGGGGTGCTTGAGGTTGACTGACCCATACTGTGCAGCGTTTCTTGTCTGATCTGCAAGTAAAAGAAACAACAGTATAAAGATTTTTTTTTTTAACTCTTCATGTACATCTTTACATGTTTTACATGTAGATGTTTTTGCAATATACTCAGTAATGGGAAAAGGGGGCACTTTCGGGATTTCCCTACTTTAGCAGCTGGAATTAAAATTATTCCATGAACTGATACACACTTACTAAATAAAAACAGTATATTTTCATTTAGCAAAGTTGGTTCAGAATTGGCTGAACCCATTTAAAATAGACTAATATAGTTTTGGGAAATGAGTCTCAATTTTTACTCACACAATGATGCTAGCACAGGTACATGTACCATGGAGTATAGAAATTAACAGTTGATATGGGATCAATTGAATTATTTTAGTGAAAAGTCACTGGTAATCCACATGGAATACAAGATGATCTCAGCCCCTAGAAAAATACTTTTGAATGCTACATGTATACTGCTGTATCACCCTTTTCTGGAAGTTGGACACGGTGGGTATATTTTCATCAGTTTCATGCCAATTTTCTTTAATGGTATTCTCTTCAAAACATGATTGGAAATTGAATGTTACTTAAGAAAAATTTGAATTCTGTTACATGTAAATTAGCAACCAGCACTTTAATCGGGGGAGTGTTTCATCAACATTTTCGTCCGACATGTTGTCAGATCTGACATCATTCCTTGCTATTGACTGGCTGATAAGCAATGTTACTATGGTAACTGTTGGATAAAATTGGACTTGTCGGATAAAACGTCTGACAAGTTCTTTCATGAAACGCTCCCCAGAAAATCCAGTATACATGTACATGCACATGTTCATAAAAACACTGTTAGGCATTTTATCATGCAGCAATTTCAATGTGCACACAAATGTATTTAACACTAACCTCATTGAGCTTGTCCAGATTGCGAAATATCCGTAGCCACTCATGTTCTGTAGGCACTCCCCTTGGAATCCAGTCTTTGCTCTGCTTGTTTAGGTTTTCGAGAACAAAATCCAGATCTTCACCCTTTGTGGGGTCTCCAGAAGCAGAGTAAGATGAGTGGCGAGCAAGAAACTCCTGTACAGGGGGTGGTGCACTAAGAAAGTTTGCAAGCTCCATGATCTCGATGGCCTGGTATTTTGGGTGGTTCCTCCCGTGAAAGATAGGAGCATGCTTGATACGTCCTGTAAAAGAAGCAAAGAAGTAACAGAACAAACTCAGATGCAATCATCATTATCAATCTTTATAAATTGCTGGATGCTAGGGATACATGCAACTGTGCATGTACATTTTAGAACATCAGAATTTTCAAAAACGAAGCCTACATATAAGTGTAAAATTTCTGAATTTCACATCATGCCATTTTCAACGTAATTTTCCTTTAAATGTAAGCCGGCTAAGCCCCTTTACATTGTAGGACAGATTATTTTGAGAAATGCAGATCCACATGTATACTAACCAATTTCCTTTAAGTTTTGTGTACATGTATTAAAAAACAAAATAATATAAGCATACATGTACATGTAGCGCATCCTCAAAAAGAGAGATTTAAAATAGCTCATGTAGCAAGAGCAAATCCACTTCAACATGGTGCTTTCCTACCGACAATTTGTAAAAGCTGATGTTTTGTCGATTGCATGTTCTATCCTTCATTTTTGTGTGCTTTAGTGATGCTTTTCCTAATGTATGCACAGCAAAACAAAACAAATACCCACACATAAAGGTATGCATATAATCATATTCATTCTTCACTGAATGCTAATCCTTGCCTACTTACAGACATGTTTACTACATCAACTTACCTGCCATGACAAGGTCTGCATTGTTTGTGCGTAGCCCCTTTCGCAAATTAATGATCGCTTGAGTGTATGTCATTATCTGCTCCTGGAAGTAAGCGTACCTCCTGTCCTCGACTGCTTTACTCCATCGAAGATAACCCTCTGGAGTAGGACTGCTCCCTTCTGCTAGGCACTGTCTCACATACGGCAGGAGCAGTTCACGCAGTCCACCGTGATACACAATCTGGAGAAGCTCCCACGCCCTATGGTGATCAGAGGTGCTCTTGGCATACTTCTGAGCCCTCTCAGATCTGAAGCCCATCACTTTGGCAGCATCTCCCATGAAAACGTCCCAGTTTAACGAGACAAAGCTACGGACAGCATTCATTTCATAATGGCCGTGCCCTGCATGAAGCAGGAGCCAACCAAATTCGAGATTGTCCTTCATTTCATACTCAACTCCAGGATGGATTGTTGTCATGTGCTCTGTGAATTTATCCTGCCCTTGTGTTTTTTCTCTGCACAATCTACACTCATAAAATGACGTCAAAATGTTCATGCCGATGGAGTATGGCAGCCCATCACAAACTACGCAGACCCACTCTCGGTCACCATTTTCAGCGACATTCTTTACCTTTGCATCTTTCCCAATGTGTCTGAAAACGGCGGCAATTGTCCCCAGAGAATTCGGATTCACAAAGAAAGGGTCACGTGCTGATATTCGATCGGCTTTCTCTTCTACTTGGGACTCTGATGTAAAAGTTACCCTTTTCACAGTGGGTGCAAACCGATGTTCTAAGCCTGATGTTTTCGAACCTTCAGAACTCTCTTCATCACCATCTCCTGCATCTGCTCTAATGCGTAAACGTTCTCCACAATATGCACAAATGCGCTTATTCCGTCGGTTGCTCTCAGAGCATGAAGGGCAGAGACGATATTCGCGATCAAATGCATTCTGCGATACATGCATATCTATATCGTCGGTCAGCTTTCCATCACCGTTGTGCCTCTGCTCATGGATTATCTCTGAAATAGCATCAGACAGTGATCTGTATAGTTCCTTATAATGCAGCTCACTAGCTTGAACATTGATCTCCGACTTTGGATGTACTAAATTCTCAAACTGATCCCGACGTTTGTCCTGCCAGTTGCTGGGTTTTAGTTCCCCTTGTTCTTGTAATTTTCCATCCTCTTCAAACGCACAGATGCTTGTTATTACAGAAACTCGTACCTTATTATCAGCCTTCACATGATATGTCTTTCCCACAACTTGATCATTGTCAAATGCTATGACAACATCCCCATTCAAGGGTGGAAGTTCATGGTATGCCTGGTGATCCAACCACTTCCTCAACCTGTAATAAGTACCTGCTGGTGAAACTCCACCTAGAGCATCAGGCAAGAGCTTGCTCTTACTTACAGAGTAAATCAAGATGTTCTCCTTGAAAGAGTGGGGTAGCACACACTTTGGATTGATGTTAAAATAGCACTGTTCTACAGCCTTGCATACACCGTAGACTTTCTGTTCTGATTCCTTCGTCCTCTTAGCCAATAAATTCAAGTCACAATCACTCACTCCACACAAAAAACTGGAGAGTACTGCATTGCGAGACTCTAACCATTCCACAGAATCGTGTGCAAGTAAGCTTTCTGAAGTCGGCAGAAATGTTAACTCTGATGATGTTATGTCTGCTAGAATAGGATTCCGCTGACTTCTACCAATAGCATGTGCAACTTCAGCAATGTCTTCTTGAGGGAGAGATAACACACGGTTTATCAACTCTTGCAGATCCGCCGAATGCCCAGTAGCAGTGCCAGTAGAGCCAGAGCAGGACGGAGTAGCTCCAGCGTCAGATTGTGGAGGTGCTGGGCTAGCGCTACTTGGAGCACAAACAGATGGAGAAAAAATTCCTTGCAAATTTTCCGAATATGTCAGACAGTCGTTACAAACATACGTTTCCCTTCCTTTCCTCAAATTTTCTTGAACGTCGATATGAATCTTTTTGGACGAAGGGACAGTGCGAAACCTGGTCAAAGGTGATTCATCGCTACTTGCCCAGTCAATGTGATGAATGTTACGGCACTTCGCCACAAACTTACCCGCACAAGTACGCTTCATTGGGGTTGTACCGGTACATAATCGCGTTTTTCCAAAGTTACGTTGTTAAATAATGCTCGTTGAAACAAGGAAGGCAAACAAAAACAAAAGATCAATAATGCAGCTGACATAAATCAATGTAGAATATTGGTTAAACACTCAAATATAGCTTTCAAAATCGCGGTAGAACGCACAGGAACTGGAGATACACGTATAGGCCGACAAACGCTAACGTAGTGTGCATTATACGTAGGCTGAGAGTGCACATATCGGATACAAAAACTTACACGAACGACGGCTGTCATAAACGTCTACCAGTCGTTTTATTCAGCTTGGCAAAAGTGATCTACATATTGTTTGGCTAATTTATTAAAAAATGCCACGGTAAAAATCTAATCGGCGCGGATAGATCGGATGCTAATAAAGTAAAAAAACAAAGTATCGTACTTTGCGGAAATCCTTTTGTTCTGGGAAAAATCGCCGAGATGGGAAAGACGGGGTAAGAGCTCATGGAATCGTTCTTTCTCGCTTGATTCTCATAGGGTTTGCGTGCAAATCCGTGTGAACCGTGGAGAATGTGCAGCGCTCTCGCTATGATCGATTCAATGTGGTGACGTCATTTTCTTACGTGTTCGCGTAATGACGATTTTGGGTGATTTTACTACACTGACAAGAGGTGAAAAAATATGAAGGGGAGCAAGAAGGAAAAGAGGGAATAAATGGGGGGGGGGGGGTAAAAAGGAGGGGAAAGGGAGAGAAAGAGAAAATATAGCGGGGGATATCGAGCGTGATGATTAAAGGGATTTTCGACTATATTGTATAGAGGTGAACCCGGACGGGCTTTTATTCTTCAACTTTGCTCGACTAACTCCTTTGTTCCCCGAAAAGAAGTTGGGTTTGATAGTTAGCGTTTGCGTGAGCACACTAAAATTATTAATAAAAGAAAAGAAGGGTTTGTATAGCTCCATTCTTGCTTTGTTGGCAAGTGATAATTAACTCGTTTAGTTCCCATTCCATACAACACGTCATAGTAGCTTTCAAAAACATACTTTTGCTTGGGTTTAAGCATTTAAGCTAAATGCGTTAGGAAAGTTTTTAATAGTTACATATATGCAAATAGTTTTGTTCTGCTCTGGAGCACATTGAGCATCTAATCAAGATGGAAAGTGCGATTTACAAATCTCATGTATTATTATTTTTATCTTCCATGTAACACTGAATTATGTATTGTACCAAGCTGTGGTTTGGTTTTGTGATTTCGTTTTATCATTTCCAATTCATATAACAAAATATATTCGAAGGAAAATATTGTTTTACTGAAATGAAATAATTGAAACAATGTCTAGACCCTAAATGATATCCAACTATATATCAATATAAAACCGCAGTTCGTAAAAATGATAGGTTAATCTTTACTTCGACGATCATCATATAAGTGTATCAAGGATATTAATATTCGTTTTAAACCCATCTATAACTTTTTATAAAATTGCGCGTAATAAATGCGTTGGACAAGTAATCTTTACTTTGATTATGTTAATTATTATTATCTTCCCAATCCGAATATCTACCGATGTAACTAACACCGCAATCGAGAGCAGATAATGTAATCAGATGTTTTAGCAAAAATACAAACTTGTTAAATCTGCAACATTGGGGTAAATTTATACTTTTTACAGGGTGGGGGTTTTAAAGACCCGATTTGAACCGAATTGAAAAGAATATCCTTATTCATTG
Organism: Lytechinus variegatus; assembly: GCF_018143015.1. NCBI lineage: Eukaryota > Metazoa > Echinodermata > Echinoidea > Temnopleuroida > Toxopneustidae > Lytechinus > Lytechinus variegatus. Next base: position 2,732,194 of record NC_054745.1, on the reverse strand, counting down.
TTGTTGACGCATCAGATAATTAATACCCCCCCCCCATGTCTAAGATTATCCTGTCATAAATTGGGAAGCGGATGTGATCAAAGGAGAGGGGTCGGCGTGGACGGGGAGCAAGACTCTCCTAGACTGCACAATAACAAAAGAACCAAATAAAAATCAAGTGGAATGCCTCTGGCCGTCTCACCTGCATCACGCGGTTCAATATAGCAGCAGTGCTGACTTTGAATACTACTCTAACTCGCACAAGATGTTCAGTGATACATGGTTACTCTTACGTCCACTTTTTATGAACTAGACCAATAAACTTACAGAGATATGATGGTTATTCAACAAAAAACCCCAACATGGCCAAAGTTCATTGACCTTACATGACCTTTGACCTTGATCATGTGACCTGAAACTCGAACAGGATGTTCAGTGATACTTGATTACTCTTATGTACAAGTTTCATGAATCAGATCCATAAACTTTCAAAGTTATGATGGTAATTCAACAGATACCCCCAATTCGGCCAAAGTTCATTGACCCTAAATGACCTTTGACCTTAATCATGAGACCTGAAACTCGCACAAAATGTTCAGTGATGCTTGATTACTATTATGTCCAAGTTTCATGAATCAGATCCATAAACTTTCAAAGTTATGATGGGAATTCAACAGATATCCCCAATTCGGCCAAAGTTCATTGACCCTAAATGACCTTTGACCTTGGTCATGTGACGTGAACCTCATGCAGGATGTTCAGTGATACTTGATTAACCTTATGGCCAAGTTTTATTAACTAGGTCCATATACTTTCTAAGTTATGACGTCATTTCAAAAACTTAACCTCAGGTTAAGATTTGATGTTGACGCCGCCGCCGTCGGAAAAGCGGCGCCTATAGTCTCACTTTGCTTCGCAGGTGAGACAAAAATCGATGAGCACAACCAGTTTTGCTGGGGTTCGCTTTTTGCGCGTCTACTTTTTATGATGTGAGAAAGAACAATTTTCCCCGATATGAGAGGGGTTTTTTTGCTTCCCCCCCCCCGGCCCCCTATTTACCCGCTTATTATGATAAAGGTTTATAAAATATCAATACCGAAATGAGAAAAAATGACAATAAGTGGGGCTCTTGCCTTCCGTGCATGATGTGATGTCGAAAGAACACACCAGGGTGACCAGACGTCCCGTATTTCCCGGGATTGTCCCGTATTTGGCTCCTTTGTCCCGGCGTCCCGACAAACCCTTCCCGGGACGCCTATTTGTCCCGTATTTCAGAATATTGAACAAAATGTAGTTAATACATTTACAAGTGACGAATTTTTATTAAATAACCATCAGATGACGAAGCAGAGACAAAACTAAAATCGTTAACCTTAAACTTTTGAGTAAAGTTTTTCTCCCCGGGGGGGGGGGGGCACTTACATTGACGAGTGGATGCCATGTGCGACCCAAAAAACATGTAAAAAGGATGTCCTTTTCCCGATAGGGCACGTTACGTACGTAACACGAAAAGGGTGTCAAAAACACAAAAATAATGAAAAAGGGTATCTATTTTCCCCATACAATGAACTAAATGAAATAAGCAACATAGTTTCCATCAGTATCGCATTTTACTCTCTTAATAACCAGTTGTATGTTTTTATCAAATAATATAGCATTGCATTAGATGATTTACATGAGAAAAAAAACCTTCCTCACACTCCTTTATGATGTTTTCTTCCAAATCTTTTACAAAATTAGTGTCCTGTAAACAATAAATATTTGTGTTTTTTTCCTTTTAAAAAATGAGATATATAATATGAAGGAATAATTTCATGCTCATATCATATTCAACATCCACTAAAAAGTATAATATAGATAGAAAAGAAAATTTTCTGTAAAAAAACAACCTCTATTGAAAAAAAAGGCTTTTAGAAAATACTGTGGTAAAGGTTTAGGTCAACACTATCTTAAATGCATATATTTAAAGAAGATTTCCTTAATATTGGAATTATTCACAATCTACACCTTTTCGCCAAAAGATAATTTGATTTTTTTTTTAGAGGAGTGTGTCATTTTTAACAACTTCTGCTGGTTATGATGGAAAAAAAATCGCCGTAGGTAAAAAAAGCCCTTTTTCAAAAGGAAAAAGCCTTTTGGCAAAAGGAAATGTGCTCTTTTTTCAAAACTAAATACTGTTCTTGAAGTCCAACATAAAACATTCAGGATGGTCACAAAAGTAATTACAATAACATGAGATAATTTGTCTTTTTAAAAGGTGTCATTTTTAATTGCTCCTGCTGGCTATGATTTAAAAAAAATCCCATTTTTCAAAATAAAAATGTGCTCTTATTCGAAATTGAATACCCTTTTTGAACTACAACATAATACATATTGGGCTTTAAACTGTTTGCCGAGTTTAGTAATAATCTGAATTTACTTCAAACTTTTGCCCAACTCGAAATTACACTTGTTGGTCGGTGGTTATACATGTAGGTGGGTTTTTCTGAACGTCAGATCTTACCTGTTACTAAAAATAGGTGGGTTTTCTGACCTTCGGAAAATACACTCTTGACTATTGTTTTAATACACATCTTGTGAATTTTCTTTAAAACATTTCATTCGTCACATCTCATATTGTGATCGTTTCTTAATAACCGTGATTGTCACTGTCTTAGATTCAATCTAAAACTTATGTGTTATTCCTTGTGCTTATAATTGTTCACCCACTTGGTAGAATTATAATTATATGAAAAGACTTGTCTAATAATTTCGGTGTCAGACCCGTTGGGACCAGAAAGAGAAAAGTCTTTTGTGTGAATAGACTTCTATAAGTCCAGTGTCAGACCCGTTGGGACTGGAAAAAATAGACGTCTGAAATATTCGTGCAAATAAACTTCTGTCAAATACCAGTGTCACACCCGTTGGGACTGGGAAAGAGAAGTATGAATGATTTTATCTTCTCTATCAAATAATTGGTAGTTTGGGCTGGTTAGGTGTAGGCTCCATAATTTTTAGAAATTGTGTAGTTATGCAGAGAAACCAGTAGGCTATTAATTTCTTGATAACTTAGATATATTATTCTCTATGTTAATCATGTTACATGTTTATAATCACCATTTGTAAATCTGCCCTGATTTTGATTTCCATATTGCTTGGAGGTCTAGAAATCAGCAAGTCAAAAAGTTAGATAATAATAAAGATATTGTCTTAATTTTCAAATATTACTGGAATATCTTTCAAGGTTGTTTTTGACCAAAATTGACAATTTACCCTCGATCGCCTCGCTCGGCGTATTGAGTCATCACGGTTCAGCCGAATCACGTGCCTTATATATTTTTCACTTGATCGTGACTCCTATTCGTATAAAACACACAGTTGATCAGAGTTAGAATTTGCTACATTCTGATTTCATACGAATATCGTGGTTCAATTATTTTAAAGATTAGTTCTAAGTATGAACTCGTAGAAGTGGATTTTGTAATTGGATCATTCTTTATTAGTTAATTTTAGGTCTAACGTCGCGCGGTTTCTAACCAACCCCTGCGCAACGTACCTCTCGGCCGTGATCTAGTAGAACTACGTATCTCCTTTTATGTGATTCCGAGATATTTTCGGGTTTAAAAATTCAAAATTGCTTCTTCAGCTTTCTTTTAAAAAATGGATAATGACGTAACAGACTTTTTTTTGTCCTGTGGAACATATATAAGGAATTGGGACAAAAACATTTTTGATTTCTTCATTTAACTCTTAATATGCCAGGTCCAATACCCCTCTAGTACCAGGGATATTCGAGGAATCCTAAATTGACCGAAACGTAAGCAAAGACTGATTTAAAAACGGTAATAACTCTTTACCCGTACGTTGTATAATAAAAACTTCTACACATGAAATGATGCATGGTTCATGGACTTTATGATCATGTTATGACCTTTCAAATCTGCGTTTGGAAAAATTGAGAAAAGATGAAATATTTTACATCGTTTTTTTCAATAAGTAAAACCTAGAAAATTATGATTTCATGAACATTTCAAAGAGTAAATAACCCAAGGAATTGTAGAGATACCAAGAAATTAAGAATATAAAATGAAAGTTCAATGTTTACCCTTTCAAATGACGTATCTATTGATGTAACTGAACAAACAAAAATATGAAAAATAATGATCTTTTGAATGAAATACTATTTTGCTATTCAAGTTATTTCCTCTGAAATACGAGAGGGTTTATACACACACAATTGAAACCGTCCTTTTCCAAAAAAGGGCATTGTCATCGATCAAGTGACCAATCACAGCACAGCTGCGATCCCCACGCAAACACACACAATAATATATTAGAGCCATGTATCTTCACAGTGCAGCCGACCGTACCCTTACATTCGTGTAGTCTTCAAAACAAGACCCGGTAATTTTTTTAGAATGCGCGGTATTCCGCAACAAAATTATTAGTGCAGAGTAAATTTTTATGTCATTTCAATTCTTGTCAATATTGTCGTAATGCAAAACATGCTTTGGAAAAATCGTAACCTGGATACGATTTGTGGTGTGCGATGCACTCAACTATATACTGTTTTTGGATAATGTAGGCGATTTCTATCCAGTGTCGCCAACAAACATTTGCGACCCAGTCAACTATCGTTCGATCATGAATCAGTGTAAAGTTTGGTCATATTTTGTCAGGGTCTATTCGTCGTACATACGGGCTTTCGTACTGTAACAAAGTTATTGCCAGTCACAAGGAGACAAAATATAGAAAACTAAAGATGATGTATTTAAATATAGATAAAGAGGGATCGGACAGATTCAATACACTAATACCCCTTTCATAAACCTATGCGGATAATTCAATAAAAATTGCGTTCATAAACTCCGAAAATAATCCGCATTATTTTTACGAGCGCCCGTCCTGAAAAAGGAGGATAATCGTCATGGAAACCGCACCCCCCCCCCCCGGATGCGGTTGCGTTTGAAAAGGGTGACCTTGTGATCGCTCCATGGCAATTACCCGCCTTAGTTTCGAAATGCGTTCATAAAGTCAAAATCTGGTCCCGATGCTGCTATTATGCCGATAATTGCAGCATAAAAATAATGTGGATAACTCTGGTCCTCTTCCGATTTTACGACCAAATTATGCTGCTATATAATTAGCCGCATAATTAGGTTTATGAAAGGGGTATAACAGGTTTGGGGTGTAAAATCCCACAAAATTATGTGAGCGTTCTTGGCAAAGTACACAGAACTAGATTTTTTTTCGTGAATCAAGAAGAGGAAATGCAGATCAGTTACAAACTAAAAATCAATACAAATTTTCAAAATGAAAATAAGCCTATTTGTTCTGTATTTCTGGTCTGAACCCCCGCCTAAAAAAAATGTGAGGTCAGGTGGAAATGTTTATGTTGATTTTTAGCCCTTTTTTGTGATGACCCAGGTTGAATACAAAATTAAATGTATTTATTACAAAACATAATTCTAGCATAATATTCATACATTATCATTATTACGTAATTGATCTCACATCTCTCTCTATCTATCTATCTATCCATCCATCTCTCGTAATCTCTGGACTCTCTCTCCTTTCTTTTTCATCTCGGGTTTTTTTTTCACTTTTATTTTACTTTCTCTTCCCGTGACATCTGTCCACATAATTCATTCCTTTTATAGTTACACATCTCCCCATACTACGATTTCTTATGTACTGCACGTAGCTCATTATGTGTTTGTTTTATATCAATGTACCTATATGCCATATAGGTACATTGATATAAAACAAACACATAATGAGCTACGGTTTATATATATATATATATATGTATGTTTGTATATATACACTCCAAATTCCTGCATATTGCCAGTGAAGCGGACTTTGCCCCACTATATCCGGCAAAGGACCTGGGTAAATTGTATATTTTGTTATGAAATAAAGATGATTTGTATAGGAAAGGATATAAAGATTTCTGGAAAAAATATTTTCAAATATGATCATATCTGATCTTTGTAGCCTCATCTATGAAAGGATATTAATCTAAGCCAACTATGCATCTCGTACATGCCAAGAAATGGACAATAGATGCTGGATATTCTTTTTCTTGTGGAAATATAATGCAATATAAATATGAAAATATAATGACAATCTGAGACAAGAAAAGGGCCTCATTGCATATTTTGCCTTTGAATAATTGATTATTATCAAACTGTAGGCTTCATTTCATTCAGCGAGCGAGCATACATAGCAAGCGGTTTGAAAAAAAGGCAACGGTCTTCGTCGACATGCCAGGAAACCCAATGGGATCACTATTTGATATAAAATCGTAGCTGAACAGTGAAAGAACGATAGATAAAACAGGTAAAATTCACTCTGTGGACATTTCATGATGGGGGTGAAATATTCATTATATCTGTTCGGCATTAAAAAGAATAATGTTCGACCAAAGTAGCAACCTGTCTGATAGCGACTACATTTTATTGTTCATTCCACCAAGTCATAAACAATAGATGCCCAGACTCCCTTTCATGAGGAATGTCTAATCCGCGCTCCCTCCTGACCTATTATCGAGGAAAGCAATTTAGCACAGGATGTTTATAGAAATCGGGCCACGCGCGCGTCTTTTGATTTGACAATTGAATACTTTCAAAGGTTCCGATACGAACAATAGCTTTTCTCTCCGTTGAGATCAAGATTAAAATTCCTCTGTCTCTTTCCCCAACACCTTCCATTGACTTATTGCCATTAAAATACATAGTTTTTATTAAAATATTTGTTTCGACTTTAAGACATTTTGCATCAACAATATGCGTCAAATTTCCTGTAATCTAACTGATGATGATGACGATAGGGATGATGGTAAAGATGCCATGGATAATGTCGAGAATGATAACAAGAAATCGAGGGGGAAACAGCACACCTCCACCACCACGACCACCAGCACAAACACTGGCAGCGTTACTTCCACTTAACAAAAGCATAAAGAAAACAAATAGTTTAAAATAAATAAATCAACTTATAGCTGTAGCCTACTTTGCATATTTAGAAATAAAGGATAAAGATGAAATTTAAGATTGAAGAAATGTATAAGCTATATACATGTAATTCTTGACAAATCAAACATACAGAAAATTGATCGATAATTACCCCGTCATTGAAAATATTAATCTGGTAAGGATTAATTTGACTTCCCCTTTCCTGAAAAAAATGAAATGGACATCATTTGCTGTTCACATTATATATAAATGACACCAATAAACTTCTTTATAACGTGCATTGTCAATATTTTATTCATGCGGTAGGACTCATGCACAATAAACATACTCGATATGTTAGTACATTTAACATTTTCAATTATCAAATTTGCTTGATATATTATTTTTTTCATTTAGTAGTATATGATATCAGATTTGACATATGAGCTCAGCGTGTAGGGTTATTTACACATCTTCGTTTTGCTGGCAAAAAGGGAAAATCAAAAGAAAGCGGATCATCGGAAGAAATGATACATTGATTAATATTAATTATTTCTCGCTAATAAAACAAATGAGGAAGAATGAAAAAAAAAACGCATTGCGGAAAATGCATGTAATTCACAGAATTTTGTAAATAAAAGATCACACACATCATACTTTTTATTTCGCCCTTGCCGCATTGACTTTTAAAATTCAATAACTTTGTTATCCAGTTTTTATGAATTTTTGGGTATTTTGCTTTAGTGAATCCTGCCCTATTTATAAAACTATAAATACTTTCAGCTTGGACCATCCCTTTAATGATAATAAGAATAAGGTGAAGGAGAAAAATATCGAAAATGATAATAATAATTAAAATAACAATAATGATGATAATGATAATAGTCATACTAATAATGATAATAATAACAATAATAAATTAATAAATAAACATTGAGTGTGATGATTGCAGTGCGACGAGAGTTGGATGACAGCCTTCTTTACTCATATATTCATAACGAGAACAATATTGTGAGAATGCAAAAAACAAAGTATAAAACCTCCCCCCCCCCCAAAAAAAAAAAAAAAAAATTCAAAATAAAAATCTCCCCCAAACCGTGCACATTTGCAGGCACAAAAAAAGCCTTGACACAAGAATACTACCATACCGGCCTGCAAAAGACCCGATCGATACCTCATGAATATTCATGTAACAATAGCGAATGGGCGAGTAGTGCTGGGTGAGGAACATCGTACCGCTCTGTCATTGGTCAATTCTGAGCTCAATGCCTTCGCACACTCGCCTTTGCTCTGCACATAGAAGTACGTGTATTGCTACACACAACCGTTATATCACATGTTTCTATAGGGGAAATCTTGATTCAGATCGCGGCAATATCCAAAATCAACTCTTCAAAATAATGATGCAAAAATACAATTTTACTCAAAAAATGTCTATGTAAACCACTATTTTTTATATGATAAAATGAATTGTGAATTTCTTGCCAGTATAACAACATAAAAAAACACAGAATATGGTGTTGATTTTCTGGCTGTAAAATTGGTTAAACAAAAAAAGTTACTTTGTCACAAATAGCTGCCACCGGCATAAATGGCCTATGGGCACAAATAGCTGCCAATGGCGCTTAAAGAGTTAATCTTGTAATTTTCTTTAGTTTTTAAAACTTACGTGCTTTTGCCTGAATAAATCGACGACTACACTCCTAGCTTTTGATAAGGCAAAACTACGTATGCCCTGCGCATCGCAAAGTTTATCAGGCAAAACTATGTATGTCCTTGCGCATTGCAAACTTTTATCAGGCAAAACTACGTATGTCCTCACGTATTGCAAAGTCTTATCAGGCAAAACTACGTTCAATGTTTCTTATTACCAGGGAGTCCCTGGTATTAGCAAAAAATTATGAATTCAATATCAAACAAAATATTTTAATAAAATTCATCAAACTTTCACCAAAAATACACAAATAAAAAAGTTGCAAAACATGCCGAATCCGTTTGTCTTTTTTAATGTCAGCTTCCAATCACACCCCATTCGCATATGAAATATTTTGGTCACTTGAAACGGAAGTATTACCGCACGCATGATTTTTTTATGGCAAAATTGAGACTGAAACAAAATCAGTCATTCAGTCTATCAGTAGATCTACTTAGTTAAAGATATAGATCTAAAAGTGAAATTGTAGCTAAGATCTGGATCTTTTTTTATAAAGACTCCACACAAAATTATCTTAACTTGTAATGTTTCATATTTTCTTATTCTAAATGTTAATTCTTAACGTCGGCCTACTGTGTCAGGTTAGTGTCTAGTCAGACTTTCATAGTCTTGAAGCAAACTAATGTTCCCTTTGGAACATATGGCACAATGGTGACTAATTCTAATTACAGTGTAGATCTATAGTCTAGATTTAACTCAAAAGTTACATAAAATTCAATTGCGTTAATCTATAGGAAAATAATTTATAAGCCTTACTTACTCTAGGCCTACCTTAAAGTTTATAAATGATGATCAGACGGTGATAGACCTCTAACGTATGATCTAACGTAGATCCAGTCTTTGATAAAATCTCATGTTTTATCATCTAAACAATAAAGTATACTTCATAGTTTAGCTTACGTTGTTTCAGTTGGGAAATCTTGGTTTTGTCTATAGTTAAATTCAAAATCCGTTTCCCTCTTCAGCCTCACGAATTTGAAGCCATGGCACCACAGTGACGGGCTGACTGTGGGAAGTTTAAATGGCTGCTCCTTATAATTTCGCTGAGCAACATTAGCTATAACTGCGCGTGATGCGGTTCTCCCGACCGTTACAATGCAGAAATAAGGGAGATACGTAGTTTTGCCTGATAAATCAACTCTTACTTTCGAAGAGATTGTTCTAACAAAACTATGTAAGTAGACTTACCTAGTTTTCCCTTTTCATTTTCGTCAAAAATTAAAAAAACACTTTTGTAAGTCGACCTACGTAGTTCTGCCTTTTAAATCTTCTGATTTTTGATACAATTTTACAAAAACTGTTTTTCGAATCTCAATAAATAGTTAGAGTTAGAACTTGAAATTTTGCCAGATGAAAGAGCACATTTAAAACTATAAGAAACTCCAAAAAAAACAGAAAAACGACAAAAAGTGACTTACGTAGTTTTGCCAGATCACGGCCGCTCTCTGTCTGGCCCGTAAATCCAGGCAGGGATAACGTTCACGAGCCGGTTATCGTCTCCGTGAAGGCAATTCCTGAACGAGTTTTATTTTCGTTAGTTTTTAATGACAGTTTTAATGACAGCTAAATTGATTTAACTGCCAATTATCTCTAGACTCAATATTTACGCGAACGGTGCTAAATTCCTTGTTTCCATATTGTCATTTTTGGGGGGGTTCGTAGATCTAACCTTAATTTTTCACCCCAATCTTCGTCTGGTGTGATCGACCAGTCAACTGCCTAAGCGTCAGCCTTTATCTGGTTGTTGTGCAGTATGCACCACTTCTTTCTCTTTGCATCTTTGTCTTTGAGATCAATTCGACTCTTATAGTATCCCATAATTAGTAACCATCTGGAATAAAATTATTGGAAATGGTTTTTTGACTGATTTGAGTAGGTATGGGTGTCAACATTTACCAAAAAAAGTTAGGAAGAATACGGGTTGGGGAAAGTGCTTTTTTTCAATTTCAAAGGTCAATGACCTTTTTAAATATACTGTATCATGGTATCTCCCAGATAAAATACTACAAGTTGGTGATCATGGTGTCAAAATGCACAGATTCTTACAAGAAGATCAAATAAAATCAAATCAAGTACCTACAATGCTCATTCACCGATGAAATTCAAGGTCAAAGCCTTTCAAAGGTCAATGACCTTTTTTACACTATATACCATATACGGTATAGTGGTATCTCTGAGATGAAAAGGCACAGGTTGGTGATCTTGGTGTCAAAATGCAGAGGTTCTTACAGGAAGATCAAATAAAATAAAATTAAGTCCCCAGAATGCACATTAACCAAAAACATTCAAGGTCAAAGCCTTTCAAAGGTCATCGACCTTTTTAAAAATATATACCATATACGGTATAATGGTATATCTGAGATGAAAAGGCACAGGTTGGTGATCTTGGTGTCAAAATGCACAGATTTTTACACGAAGATCAAATCAAGTACCCACAATGCTTATTCACCAATGAAATTCAAGGCCAAAGCCTGTCAAAGGTCAATGACCCTTTTACATTATATACCATATACGGTACAATGGTATCTCTGAGATGAAAAGGCGCAGGTTGGTGATCTTGGTGTCAAAAATTCACGGATTCTTACAAGAAGATCAAATAAAATCAAATAAGGTACCTACAATGCTCATTTACCAATGAAATTCAAGGTCAAAGCCTTTCAAAGGTCAATGACCTTTTTACATTATATACGGTATAATGGTATCTCTGAGATGAAAAGTCGCAGGTTGGTGATTTGGTGTCAAAAAGCAATTTTTGCAAGAAGATGAAAAGGCACAAAATAATCATAAAGAATTAACCTTCACCTTTGATATCCAGAGTCAAAGGTTAAAAGTTAATAAATATTTATACATCCATGCATGATTCCCCCCAAAAAAAGATAGTAATTCATAATTATTATATTCACATTTTATTTGTGAATTATAGAAAGAAAGATACCTATTTGTAATGAAAACTTGGATGTTTAATAATTTCACTCTGAAATAAGGATAAATAATGGCGGCCATGGAAAATATATTTAAGGGTTAGAAGTCAATCAACTATATCAATAACGTCAGGGAATTTAAGTAGATAGGTCGATAACTTGATAACTTCATTGTATATAGTGATTCTGATGGGAAAAGATTGACCTGCATGGACAAGGAACACAAATTTAATAGTTGATTCCTTGACCAATGATGACGTCAAAATACAAGTTCGAGGTGAAATCGATATCAAATAGCACTTTTTGATATATATTGCAGTAATGCATTGCCAAAAGTGTAAAAAAAAATCATGTATGATATAATCTAAAATGGTGAAGTTGTCTAAAGTAGGAGCATTTACATATGCATTTTATAAATCTAAATCAAGGTACCAATTTTTCTGTAGCAATAGGTCACTAACCTCAATTGCTACAATCAATACTATAAACTATAACTTAATCTGTAAATGGAAAGGATAGGCCTAACCCTAATGGCATGCATCATCTAAGAACATTTTCATATAGCCAGGGGCAATGATGAAGAATTAAAATAAGGCAATCATTAGAGCTGCAGCTTTTGTCATAGTAAATGAAGTTAAGTGTCTCAACTTCAGCAAAGAGTAATTAAACTTTTGAAAACCTTCTGACATTTTCAGGACTTTGATCTGGCCCATTCAATGAAAGCCTAATAACGTTCTGTCAAGGGATATCAGACCAGGGTCTATATTATTGCTGATATGTTGCGTAGCTTGATTCTCAAGAACTGGACGTGGTGCTTTAGGAGTTTTGTTAGGTCAATGGATGTATACTTTTATTATTATTATTATTATTACTTATTATTTGTACTGCGCTTTTCCCATTAGGCCCAAAGCGCTTACAATGAATAAGATATTTTAAAAACTACAAAGTATTAAAGAGATGAGTTTTCAATGACTTTTTGAAGATTGCTAATGATGGAGACTGTCTAATTATTAGTGGCAGGTTGTTCCAGGATTTTGAAGCCGACACCGTAAAAGTTCTGTCACCAGCTAATGTACGAGTTAATGAATATGTGAGACGAAGGTGATCACTGGCCGATCTAAGAGCTCTGGTTGGTCTATACAGATTCAAGCAGCTACTTAAATACTGTGGAGCCTGTTTATTCAGTGTTTTGTAGACAATCACGAGTAATTTGAACGTAATTCTCTGTTTAAAAGGAAGCCAGTGAAGAGAATTAAAGAGTGGTTGGGAAGGATGATCCCGGGAAACCTGTAGAATTAATCGTGCCGCCCAATTTTGTAGTCGTTGAACACGGACTAATTGATTAGAGGGAATCGTAGAAAGGAGCCCATTGCAATAATCAATACGAGACAGAACCAATGAACGAACAGCATTGTGACAGGCAGACTGGTCAATAAACCTTCTGATTCTAGAAATATTCCTTAAATAAAAAGTGACTGTGCTACAGATATGAGAGATATGGTACGACATTGACATGCGGGAATCAAATATGACACCAAGGTTTCGTATTTTTTCCGATGGTCTAATGAGTGTACCATCAACATCAAGTTGAACATTTGGAAGATTGCGCAAGTTATAAGTAGAGGCCGCAACAAAAAATTCAGTTTTATTATCATTAAGTTTTAGTTTATTCACTATCATCCACTGTCTTATATCTGATATACAATTCTGGAGTTTAACCAGTGCGTTATTGAGAGCTCCAGGAGTTTTCGGATCAAAAGAAACATATAATTGTATGTCATCAGCGTAAAAATGATAATTGATACAGTGATTTCGGATGATATCACCAACTGGAAGAGTATATATTGAGTAGCCTATGGGTCCGACTATTGAACCCTGAGGGAGTCCAAATTCTAGAGTTATGGGATTTGACAATGTGCCATCAATATCTACTTGCGAAGTCCATCCAGACAGGTATGATTGAAACCAGGATAAGACAGTGGACCTAATGCCTATTCTATTGAATAACCGGGATATGAAAATGTTATGGTCTATTGTATCAAACGCGGCAGATAAATCTAACAGCACCATGAAAACTACATTATTAGAGTCGAGAGATAACATGATGTCATTTTTTACTTTGATCAGAGCAGACTCCGTGCTGTGACCTGGCCTATAGGCAGATTGGAGAGGATCAAGAATATTATTAGATTCAATATGATCAGCTAGTTGAGTACATGCCGCCTTCTCGATGAGTTTACCTAGAAATGATAAGTTTGAGACCGGTCTATAATTACTGATATCATTTACATCCAACCCTGATTTCTTCAAAAAAGGTTTGATGATTGCTGAATGTGCTTGATCAGGGAAAATACCTGTGGAAAGAGATTGATTGATTACATTTGTGAGCAATGGTAATAAATGAACAATATTTTCTTTCAAAATCCATGTAGGAATGGGGTCAAGACGAGAGGATTTAGTAGCAGAAGACATAATGATTCTGGATACATTTGACTGAGAAAGCACCTGAAATTCTGTGAAAAGTGGAATAGTTTGGTTTTCAATATCAGTAAACTGAATGTTAACAGGTACAGTACATGCATCAAGTTCAGCTCTTATTCTTTTTATCTTGTTGACAAAAAACAAAGAGAATTGATGAGCTAATCTGGCTGCAGATTCATATAAGGGAAGTTGATTCGACTTCTTGTTCAAAAGTGAATGAATGATCTGATATACCTCCTTGACAGAACACGAACCTAACTTATCTTTCAAGAAATCTTCTTTAGCGGTATCAATGATTTGGCATACATTCCTATTAGCTTCTATGAACAATGTGCGATCTGAGTCTAGTCGTGTTTTACGCCATTTACGTTCTGCTTTACGTCGGTGCTGGCGAGCAGCAAGTACAGACTGATTAAACCAGGGTCTACGTCGCTTCAGAGGGCGAGACTTAGTTGAAGATGGTGCACAGGTATCTAATACCTTAGTGATGCCAGAAACATACCAGTCAAAAAGAGACACATTATCTAAATCTTCTGGTTGAGATGAAACTAAGTCAAGTAAAGCATTACTGAATTGAGCTTTATTAATCTTGCGGTAATTACGTAAGGAAGAAGTAACAGAGACTGGGTCTGATGTTTGATGAGCCAGTAAAAAATGAATCATATAATGATCAGAAATACAAGTGTCAAATGTGTGACACTGTAAGATAACTGAATCATCTCTGGTAAAAACTAGATCTAAAGTATGACCAAGATTGTGGGTTGGGCCTTGTACATGCTGAATGAACCCAGCCGAAGAGATTGTGTTCCTCATGTGAAGCACATCATTTTTATTCATGTCTTCCCAATGGACATTGAAATCACCTAATAACACCAATTTTCCTGGACATAGTGATATTTCACATATGTATTCATCAAATTCCTTCAAGAAGTCAGAACTTGTGAATCTATTTGCTGAAGAAGGGGGTGGTCTATAGACAATGAAAAAATGGATAGAGCTTGACAAGTCAGTAATATGAGCGTGTTCAAATGTGGAAAACCTAAAATCTATTTTCTTAATCTTTAATTTGAGCATGCTTTTATACAGGACTCCAATCCCTCCTCCACGATTACTTGCGTCTCTTGGAGAGTTAATGAAAGTATATCCTATAGGAGTGCACTCCCCAATCACTACATTATCCTGATTACTTAACCAGGTTTCTGTAATGCACATAACATCGATATTATATTCAGTAACATATTCAGTAACATAAGTAGTTTTATTTCTTACAGAATGTGCGTTCCACAAACAAACGTTGCAACTAGATCTTACTAGATTGTTATCAACGCACGACACTGTTTTAAGATTGATGTTGTTCCTTCGTCGCTTCTTTAGACAAAAACTGTTCGCAGAATCCCTTTTCTGTCCTCCTCTCTTACCTCGAAAACGTGTCTGGATACCAAGTTCTTTGATCCGAAGCCATAAATTCTCGTGGAGCATGACCCTGTTCTTCGTTGTTTTGTGAGCAATGTTCGATAGTCCATTTGTAACCACCTCAGGACTGTAATGTTTCCATGCAGGGTTACACTGCAGAAGAAAATCTCTGTCATAAAAAATTCGTCCATTAGTTCCATTGTAAGATGTACTCGCAGATAGCTTACGGGCAAGGTACTCTCCAGGAGCGTTTTCGGTTGTTGGTCCTGGGTTGGGGTTGACGTCGCCGGACTTCAATAACTGGAACTGGAATGTTGCCGTTGAATTCTGGTAATATGGCTGGCGGTGTTTCAAGTACTTGCAATGAATCCAGGATACTGAAGTGTGAAGATATCCATGTTCATGTACATGATGTGGCACAGCTGCAGTTGAGACTTGAGCAGTAAATAGAATGTTAATGATGAACCAAAGTCTCAATAGCTCCATTGTAATGCTAGGATCAATGACTTACTTGAACAATACAATAGCTTTTAAAGCTGAATGAACATGAATGGTGAGCACCAAGTACAGTGTATGTGTAGGCAGCAGACATACAATACACAGCCTACATGTACAAAATGGCTTACCTATACAGAGTAGCTCAAATCAAAACCAATGCAAAAAATCTTATGTCAAAGATCACACCGATATTGGAAAAAAAAAATGATTCAAAATTTGGCCAAATGAATCCATGCATATAACAAATTTGCATGATACAACTATAAAACCAAAAGTACACAATATAAAGGTGAAAAACACGCAAAATATCAGAGCTTAAACTACCACATGTCAGCCACGCAGGGCGACATAGCTATTATCTCCTTTTGAATTTCATTATCATATCATATGCCTAATTTGTGCATGATAACACTCAGTTATTCTGGACCAAATAATGATCCTTGTACAAACTGACACCTAGTAGAAATAGCATCATGGGTGACGTACGGCAGAGAGCAGGTATGAAGTTTTGTCCTGCAACATTAGCATCTCAAGAGATTCTGGCAGCTCGCAATGAGAGGTAATTAATAATAATACGGGAATTCATCTTTGTTGAAGTTGATATACATGCAGCTCTAATGATGGCCTTCACTTCATCATCATCCCTCTGCTGTTTGGAAATGCTCTCAGATGATGCTAGCTGTGACATGAGAGTTAGACCTATCCTACCCATTTTCAGAAGATTCTTGTACAAATCTTTGCATTTTGGCACCAAGATCACTAACCTGCGGTGTTTTATCTCAGAGATGCCATTATTATTATCTAATGTCAAAAAGGACATTAACCTTTGTCTTTGAATTTTAAGGGTGAATGTGCATTGTCGATACTTAATTTCATTTATTTGATCTTCCTGTAAGAATCTGTGTATTCTGACACCAAGAACACCAACCTGCGCAGTTTGATCTTCGAGATACCAGTATATAATATGGTATATAATGTATAAAAGGTCATTGACCTTTGGCCTTAAATTTTATGAGTGAATATGCATTCTATGTCCTTAATTTTATTTATTTGATCTTCTGATCAGAATCTGTGCAGTTTAACATCATGATCACCAACCTGTGCCTTTTCATCTCAGATATACCATTATACAATATGATATATATAATGTAAAAAGGTCATTGACCTTTTGAAAGCTTTGACCTTGAATTTTATTGGTGAATGTCCATTCTAGGTACTCACATTCATTCTATTTTACCTTCTTGTAAGAATCTGTACATTTTGACACCATGATCACTAGCCTGTACCTTATCATCTCAGAGATACCATTATACAGTATGGTATATAATGTAAAAAAGGTCATTGACCTTTGAAAGGCTTTGACCTTAAATTTCATCGGTGAATGTGCATGCTAGGTACTTAATTCTATTTTATTTGATATTCTGGTAAAAAATTGTGCATTTTGACACCATTATCACCAACCTGCGCCTTTCCATCTCAGAGATATCATTATACGGTATATATGAAAAGGTCATTGAACTTTGACCTTGAAAAAAAAAACACTTTCCCCAACCCGTATTCCTCCTAACTTTTTTTTGGTAAATGTTGACACCCATACCTACTCAAATCAGTTGAAAAACCATTTCCAATAATTTTATTCCAGATTGGTTATTTTGAGGTCTAATTTAGGGATACTATTACTGGAAATTAGAAAATTTATTCAAATTCATTTATCCTCTTGAAGTTGAGCCTATCAGCTGAGTTCGAGCTGTGATTTTTTTTTGCCTTAAATATATTTCATATTTTGTGACACTACTGATTTTTGTAAGCTCAAATCCGAAAAAATCCACCGTGAGAATTTGATTTTGAATATATCTAGTATCTTCATATAGTTTAGGGATATTTTCCTTTGCAGATAATCTTGTTAATCTCTCAGATGTTTGTAATTTACTGACTGTGTATACCTGGAGCCAACAAGTGCAATTGTTTTACTTTGCCTTTTGACTCGGTGTACACTTGCTTGAACAAGGACTTGGAATTTAATTTCAGGCCCTTATTTTTTGGTAGGAAATTTTTCTTGGAGGTTATAGAGAAGGAGCCAGGAGGGGTCAGCATAGCTGAAATGGTAGACAATTTTCATGATTATGACATGATTTCCAGTACCGCACAATGCAATGAATGGGGCGTCTGCCGTGTCTTAAGTGGTGGGTGTGGCCGTAAGGGCCCTAAAAAAAGGGCCAAAATTTGAGCTAGCTCAGCTGGAAAGGTAGCCACGTGAAACCAACAGAAAAATGTCCGGCATAGTTCACCTGTACACGAATGACACTTAACTGACACTTTAAGTGGTGGTACACCCCCGGCAGACCGGGGTCCACCCGCCAGTCATAAGGACCACTGGTCATAATACCCGCTAGTTATAAGGACCGCTAGTAATAATAGTCATAAGGGTCGCTATTCATAAGGGGCTTTGTTCATAGAGGTCGCAAGTCATAATCAACGATGGGGGTCGCCATTCATAATCAAACAAGAGGGTCGCTAGTCATAATAAAGGAAGAGGGTCGCCAGTCATAAGGAGGAAAAGGGTTCGTTGATCATAAGGGTCGCCATTCATAATAGTAGAAGGGGTTCGCCAGTCATAATAATGGATGAGGGTCGCCAGTCATAATAATGGATGAGGGTCGCCAGTCATAATAGTAGAAAGGGTTCGCCAGTCATAATAATGAATGAGGGTCGCCAGTCATGATAGGAGAAAGGGTTCGCCAGTCATAATAATGGATGAGGGTCGCCAGTCATAATACTAAAAGGGGTTCGCCAGTCATAAAAGTAGAAGGGGTCCGCCAGTCATAATAGTAGATGAGGGTCGCTATTCATAATAGTAGAAGGGGTTCGCCAGTCATAATGGTAGATGAGGGTCGCTATTCATAATAGTAGAAGGGGTTCGCCAGTCATAATAATGGATGAGGGTCGCCAGTCATAATAGGAGAAAGGGTTCGCCAGTCATAATAATGGATGAGGGTCGCCAGTCATAATAATGGATGAGGGTCGCCAGTCATAATAGGAGAAAGGGTTCGCCAGTCATAATAATGGATGTGGGTCGCCAGTCATAATAGTAGAAGGGGTTCGCCAGTCATAATAGTAGATGAGGGTCGCTATTCATAATAGTAGAGAGGGTTCGCCAGTCATAATAATGGATGAGGGTCGCCAGTCATAATAATGGATGAAGGTCGCCAGTCATAATAGGAGAAAGGGTTCGCCAGTCATAATAATGGATGAGGGTCGCCAGTCATAATAGTAGAAGGGGTTCGCCAGTCATAATAGTAGATGAGGGTCGCTATTCATAATAGTAGAAAGGGTTCGCCAGTCATAATAATGGATGAGGGTCGCCAGTCATAATAATGGATGAGGGTCGCCAGTCATAATAGTAGAAGGGGTTCGCCAGTCATAATGGTAGATGAGGGTCGCTATTCATAATAGTAGAAAGGGTTCGCCAGTCATAATGGTAGATGAGGGTCGCTATTCATAATAGTAGAAAGGGTTCGCCAGTCATAAAAGTAGAAGGGGTTCGCCAGTCATAATGGTAGATGAGGGTCGCTATTCATAATAGTAGAAGGGGTTCGCCAGTCATAATGGTAGATGAGGGTCGCTATTCATAATAGTAGAAAGGGTTCGCCAGTCATAATGGTAGATGAGGGTCGCTATTCATAATAGTAGAAAGGGTTCGCCAGTCATAATAATGGATGAGGGTCGCCAGTCATAATAATGGATGAGGGTCGCCAGTCATAATAGGAGAAAGGGTTCGCCAGTCATAATAATGGATGAGGGTCGCCAGTCATAATAGTAGAAGGGGTTCGCCAGTCATAATAGTAGATGAGGGTCACTATTC
Organism: Lytechinus variegatus; assembly: GCF_018143015.1. Classification (NCBI taxonomy): domain Eukaryota; kingdom Metazoa; phylum Echinodermata; class Echinoidea; order Temnopleuroida; family Toxopneustidae; genus Lytechinus; species Lytechinus variegatus. Next base: position 2,712,391 of record NC_054745.1, on the reverse strand, counting down.
ATAATAGTAGAAAGGGTTCGCGAGTCATAATAATGGATGAGGGTCGCCAGTCATAATAATGGATGAGGGTCGCCAGTCATAATAGTAGAAGGGGTTCGCCAGTCATAATGGTAGATGAGGGTCGCTATTCATAATAGTAGAAAGGGTTCGCCAGTCATAATGAGGGTCGCTAGTCATAATAGTAGAAGGGGTTCGCCAGTCATAAAAGTAGAAGGGGTTCGCCAGTCATAATGGTAGATGAGGGTCGCTATTCATTATAGTAGAAAGGGTTCGCCAGTCATAATGAGGGTCGCTAGTCATAATAGTAGAAGGGGTTCGCCAGTCATAATAATGGATGAGGGTCGCCAGTCATAATAGGAGAAAGGGTTCGCCAGTCATAATAATGGATGAGGGTCGCCAGTCATAATAATGGATGAGGGTCGCCAGTCATAATAGGAGAAAGGGTTCGCCAGTCATAATAATGGATGTGGGTCGCCAGTCATAATAGTAGAAGGGGTTCGCCAGTCATAATAGTAGATGAGGGTCGCTATTCATAATAGTAGAGAGGGTTCGCCAGTCATAATAATGGATGAGGGTCGCCAGTCATAATAATGGATGAAGGTCGCCAGTCATAATAGGAGAAAGGGTTCGCCAGTCATAATAATGGATGAGGGTCGCCAGTCATAATAGTAGAAGGGGTTCGCCAGTCATAATAGTAGATGAGGGTCGCTATTCATAATAGTAGAAAGGGTTCGCCAGTCATAATAATGGATGAGGGTCGCCAGTCATAATAATGGATGAGGGTCGCCAGTCATAATAGTAGAAGGGGTTCGCCAGTCATAATGGTAGATGAGGGTCGCTATTCATAATAGTAGAAAGGGTTCGCCAGTCATAATGGTAGATGAGGGTCGCTATTCATAATAGTAGAAAGGGTTCGCCAGTCATAAAAGTAGAAGGGGTTCGCCAGTCATAATGGTAGATGAGGGTCGCTATTCATAATAGTAGAAGGGGTTCGCCAGTCATAATGGTAGATGAGGGTCGCTATTCATTATAGTAGAAAGGGTTCGCCAGTCATAATGGTAGATGAGGGTCGCTATTCATAATAGTAGAAAGGGTTCGCCAGTCATAATAATGGATGAGGGTCGCCAGTCATAATAATGGATGAGGGTCGCCAGTCATAATAGGAGAAAGGGTTCGCCAGTCATAATAATGGATGAGGGTCGCCAGTCATAATAGTAGAAGGGGTTCGCAAGTCATAATAGTAGATGAGGGTCGCTATTCATAATAGTAGAAAGGGTTCGCGAGTCATAATAATGGATGAGGGTCGCCAGTCATAATAATGGATGAGGGTCGCCAGTCATAATAGTAGAAGGGGTTCGCCAGTCATAATGGTAGATGATGGTCGCTATTCATAATAGTAGAAAGGGTTCGCCAGTCATAATGAGGGTCGCTAGTCATAATAGTAGAAGGGGTTCGCCAGTCAAAAAGTAGAAGGGGTTCGCCAGTCATAATGGTAGATGAGGGTCGCTATTCATTATAGTAGAAAGGGTTCGCCAGTCATAATGAGGGTCGCTAGTCATAATAGTAGAAGGGGTTCGCCAGTCAAAAAGTAGAAGGGGTTCGCCAGTCATAATGGTAGATGAGGGTCGCTATTCATTATAGTAGAAAGGGTTCGCAAGTCATAATGAGGGTCGCCAGTTATAATACTAGAAGGGGTTCGCCAGTCATAAAAGTAGAAGGGGTTCGCCAGTCATAATGGTAGATGAGGGTCGCTATTCATAATAGTAGATGGGGTTCGCCAGTCATAATGGTAGATGAGGGTCGCTTTTCATAATAGTAGAAAGGGTTCGCCAGTCATAATAATGGATGAGGGTCGCCAGTCATAATAATGGATGAGGGTCGCCAGTCATAATAGTAGAAGGGGTTCGCCAGTCATAATGGTAGATGAGGGTCGCTATTCATAATAGTAGAAAGGGTTCGCCAGTCATAATAATGGATGAGGGTCGCCAGTCATAATACTAAAAGGGGTTCGCCAGTCACAAAAGTAGAAGGGGTTCGCCAGTCATAATGGTAGATGAGGGTCGCTATTCATAATAGTAGAAAGGGTTCGCCAGTCATAATGGTAGATGAGGGTCGCTATTCATAATAGTAGAAAGGGTTCGCCAGTCATAATAATAGATGAGGGTCGCCAGTCATAATAGTAGAAGGGGTTCGCCAGTCATAATGGTAGATGAGGGTCGCTATTCATAATAGTAGAAAGGGTTCGCCAGTCATAATAATAGATGAGGGTCGCCAGTCATAATAGTAGAAGGGGTTCGCCAGTCATAATGGTAGATGAAGGTCGCCAGTGTTATAATAGTAGAAGGGGTTCGCCAGTCATAATGGTAGATGAGGGTCGCTATTCATAATAATAGAAAGGGTTTGCCAGTCATGATAATAGATGAGGGTCGCCAGTCATAATAGTACAAGGGGTTCGCGTGTCATAATGGTAGATGAGGGTCGCTAGTCATAATAGTAGAAGGGGTTCGCCAGTCATAATAATGGATGAGGGTCGCCAGTCATAATAATTGATGAGGGTCGCCAGTCATAATAGTAGAAGGGGTTCGCCAGTCATAATAATGAATGAGGGTCGCAAGTCATAATAGGAGAAAGGGTTCGCCCGTCATAATAATGGATGACGGTCGCCAGTCATAATACTAAAAGGGGTTCGCCAGTCATAAAAGTAGAAGGGGTTCGCCAGTCATAATAATGGATGAGGGTCGCCAGTCATAATAGGAGAAAGGGTTCGCCAGTCATAATAATGGATGAGGGTCGCCAGTCATAACAGGAGAAAGGGTTCGCCAGTCATAATAATGGATGAGGGTCGCCAGTCATAATACTGAAAGAGGTTCGCCAGTCATAATGGTAGATGAGGGTCGCTATTCATAATAGTAGAAAGGGTTCGCCAGTCATAATAATGGATGAGGGTCGCCAGTCATAAAAGAAGAAAGGCTTTGGCAGTCATAATAATGGATGAGGGTCGCCAGTCATAATACTTAAAGGGGTTCGCCAGTCATAAAAGTAGAAGGGGTTCGCCAGTCATAATAGGAGAAAGGGTTCGCCAGTCATAATAATGGATGAGGGTCGCCAGTCATAATACTAAAAGGGGTTCGCCAGTCATAAAAGTAGAAGGGGTTCGCCAGTCATAATAGTAGAAGGGGTTCGCCAGTCATAAGGGTAGCTGAGGTAGATGTTAGATTTTGCGTATTGACCTTCAACCCAATACATTCAGCAAATGAATCCAAAATATTTAGTTCATTACAGAAACTGGCAGCTGTAACATCGAGAAATAAAACTGTGTCATCCGCATATTAAAGAACTTTGTATTCTTTTAAGCCAACATAAATTCATTTGACAGAGTGTGAATTTCGAATTAACAACCCAAGAATTTTAGCGCATAACAAAAACGAATCTTAATGTCATTTGCCCATTGACTATAACACTAGAAAATGTATTCTGATAAAGTATTTTTATTCATGTCATGAAAGATTTGCCAAATTTAAAAATGGAAAGCGTTTTAAACAAAAAATCATGAAAAATCAGAAATCAGGAATATGTTTCTTCTCTGTATACACAATTAAATCATACAAAATTTTCCTATTTTCACCAATTAATAGTCCAGACAAGAATCCTGATAGTAGAGCGGATAAGCTCCAAAAATCACAAGAATTGTGCAAAATTTGACTAAAGCATGAAACTTTCACAAGTATTAGTATATGCCGTAAGATTTATTTTAAAGATGGGAGGTAAATTTAAAAATGCCATTTTCGGCCGTTGCCATGGCAACGGAATAATTTCTCAAAAATGACATACATTCCCATGTAAATGGTAAATAAACATGATATAGATGAATAAAATGACAACTTTCAAGCTTCCAATTGAATATATATAAAATTTAGAAACATTCAAAATCAACAAGATAGTTCCAATTGGTCCGTTGCCATGGCAACGGCTTGTTTTTCCCCAGAAAAATAAAAATTTTGATTAAAAAAACGTTGTAGAATATGATTTATCTTTAATTTTCCCTAATTTTACAGTGTTAAACAAAGATATTTTGGTTGCTAGATGTATAAATCATATCTCAAGCCATTGCCATGGCAACCAAATAACAACTGATTTACAAAAATAACATGGTTGACAAGACAATGGGCAGGTGGAAAAATCAACTGGAATTGACTTTATATGTATGCTTTAGTTTTGACCCCCTCATTTGAACCAAAAATACAGAAAGTGTTCTGCAGGAGTTCTTTATAAAGATAAAACTTTATGTTGCATTGGTAATGCTTGAATTAAATTTAAAAAAAACAATGTTGCAAAGATCCCGTTGCCATGGCAACAGCTTATTTCCCTCGAGAAAAGTAAAAATATTGATAAAAATGTAGAATACATGTATGATCATCAGTCCATTTTCAATAATTTTAAGGAACTAATCGAGATATGTTTGTGACTAAATTGATATATATATAAAATATCTTAAGTCATTGCCATGGCAACCAGATAACATTCAATTTAAAAAACAACAAAAAAACAACAGGGATGACAAGGTTATGGATAGGTGAAAAATACAATGAAAATAACTTTTATGCATAAGGTTTGACCTACTCAATTAATTTAGGGGAAATAATACAGTGAGTGTTTTGCATGAACTAATTAGAATGTCCAACATTGATGTTGCCTTAGCAATACTTGAATTCCACGATAAATATCAATGTTGCAAATGACCTGTTGCCATAGCAACGGCTCATTTACACAAGAAAAGTACCAGTTTTGATTAGAAAAATGACTATAGACTCTGATTTTTCTTTCATTTCTCCTAATTTTGTGATAAGAATTGATATGTTTGCTGTTAACATACAAATAATATCTGAAGCCATTGTCATGGCAACCAAATTACATCTAATTTGAAAAAAAAACATGGTTGACAACACAATGGACAGGTGGAAAATACAATTAGAATTATTCTGTATATGCTTAAGTTTTGAACCCCTCATTTGAACATAAAGTATAGAATGAGTTCTGCAGGAGTTCTTTAGAAAGATAAAAAATTATGTTGCCTTGGTTACGCTTGAATTAAATTCTTTTTAAAATGTTGCAAAGGGCTCGTTGCCATGGCAACAGCTTATTTCCCTGTAGAAAGGTAAATATATTGATAAGAATGTAGAATACAGACATGTATGATCATCTTTCCATTTTCAATTATTTTAAGGTACTGATCAAGATATGTTTGTGACTAGATTTATAAATATAACATCTTAAGCCATTGCCATGGCAACCCGATAACATCTATTTTTTTCAAAAACAACATGGATGACAAGGGTATGGAGACTATGGACAGGTGAAAAATTCACTTAATGTGCATGCATAAGGTTTGACCTCAATCTAGGGGAAACAATACAATGAGTGTTCTGCATGAACTAATTAGAATGATAAACATTGATGATGCCTTGGTAATACTTGAATTCAATGATAAATATCAACGTTGCAAATGATCTGTTGTCATAGCAACTGCTCATTTTCCCAAGAAAAGTACCAGTTTTGATTAGAAAAACTGTAGTGGTCTGATGTGTCCAAGACCTTGAGACGGCTTCCAAAAATGGAGTTTAAAACGGCTGTTGATATATAAATGGACATAGCTCACTTCATATCCGTCTGGGATAATTATATGATTTCGTGTCTAGACCATGGTTTCAATGGTCAAGTAATACATTATGACAAGTTACACGGACAGTCAGTTGTCCTGTATATTAAAAGAAATCCAAGATGGCTTTGAAAATGGAGTCTAAAATTGCTGTTGCTGCATTAAAAAACGTAGTTTCTTTAATATCCTGGAATAAGTATATGCCATAGTGAAATGTGTCAAATTATACATAAGGACAAATTCCAAGAACAGTTATTGTGTTCAAGTATGTCCAAAAATCCAAGGTGGCTTCCAAAAATGGAATATAGAATAGCCCCTGTTACTAACAAATGGACATATTTCGTGTAATATCTGCCAAGTGCATATTATTTTGATATCTAAATCATGGTTGTAAAAGTCAGTAAATACATCATGTACATTGGACCAAGTTACAAGGACACAAGGACAGTCAGTAATCCAGTATGTTCCAACATCCAAGATGGCTTCAAACAATCGGAGTCTATTGAATTGGAGCCTGTTGCTTAAAAATTGACATAGTTCATTTAAATCCACCAAGGAAAACTGATTTTGGTGTTTACACTTTGGTTTCAAGTTTTAAAAGATACGTTTAGACTTGTTACAATGATATCCAGTTGTCCATTTTGCCTAAAAATCCAAGAGGGTTTTCCGAAATGGCATCCAAAATGACTTCTATCACTCAAAAATTATCAGAGTTCATAAAACCTGTAAGAAACAATTTTGGTGTCTACACTGTGGTATGAAGGGTCCATTATTACATTGGGACAAGTAACAAGGATTGTTAGTTTTCAATTTTGTCCAAAATCCAAGGTAGATTCTCACAAGTGGATATCATATCCACTTCAAAGTAACAGTCGCCATTTTAGAATCTATTTATGGAAGCCATCTTGGATTTTCAGGCAAAATGGACAATTATACATCATTGTAACCAGTCCCAACGTATCATTTGATCCTTGAAATACTAGTGTAGACACCAAAACAACATCCCAATGTGTATTTAATGTACTATGTCCACTTTTAAGTAACATTAAAACCCCCATTTTCAAACAATCTTTGAATTTTTGGACACAATATTGACGCCTGACTGTCTGTTCAACTGGACACAATGTACAGTATTAGTTGACCCTTGAAACACTTCTGTAGACACCAAAATCATATCCCCAATGTGTATTAGTAATGAACTATATGTCCATTTTGAAGTAACAACAGTCAATTTAGACCCCATTTTGGAGGCCATCTTGGATTTTTAACATATCATTCCATTGATTGTCCTTGTAACTTGTTCTAATGCATTAAAAATGGTTCTATGATAATGGTTGAGACATCAAGATCATATTCCCCAGACAGATATTGAACAAACTATGTCCTAATTTATTATTTGACTCTTGTAACTATGGTTTAGACACCAGAATCACATTTCACAGGCGGATATAGAATGATCTACGTCAAATTTGATTAAAAACAGTCAATTTTAGACCCCATTTTTGTAAGTCACCTTGCGTTTTTTTACATACCAGACCAATGACTGTCCTTGTAACTTGTCTTAATGCATTACACAACCCTTTAAACTATGGTTTAGACAGCAACATAATATTCCCCAGACAGATATTGAACAACCAATGTTTATTTGTAAGTAACATTAGATATGGTTTTACAAAACCTTTTTTGTAAGCCATCTTGGAAATGTGGACATACTAGACCACTGACTGTCCATGTAGCTTGTCCTTATGTATTGACCCTTGAAATAACAAATCATATTCCCCAGACAGATATTGAGCAAACTATATCCTAATTTATTATTTGACTCTTGAAGCTAGTATGGTTTCAACACCAAAATCATATCTCACAAGTGAATATAAAAGGAGCTATTCCATTTTCAAGTATCAGCAACCATTTTAGAATAGTTTTTGGAAGCCATATTGGATTTTCAAACACACCTGTCATTGTAACTTGTCCTAATATTGTTAGACTCTTGAAACCAATGATTTAGACACCAATATATCATCCTCTAGGCCAATATGAAATGAGCTATGTACGCTTTAGGTATCAGCAACCATTCTAGATTCAATTTTTCGAAGCCATCTTGGATTTTTGGACATTCCAAACCACTGGCTGTCCTTGTATTTGGCCAAATGTACTATCCTTAAAACCAATGAATAGAAACCAAATTAAAGCCATTTTATCAAGTAATGGATAAATTGTGGATTTTTAGCTCACGGCAGCCAGTGAGGGCACCATCTTGGAACACCCTTGAGTGCTTAAATTATTTTTAACCTTTCAACCATGCAGTAAGGGTATTTTTATCGTATTTGACCAGTCTACTTTTCATGTAAAATAACCAGTGAATAGATTAAACTTCGTGTTGAATAGATTCAAACGTTACTTTAAAAATTATCACAGTATTACAAAATTTTCTTCGTCAAAATCAGCAGTGTAATTTTGAGGGGGCCAGATATGACGTATCGAGCAAAATTTACTTTAAAATGTTCTCACCGAGCCAGCGACAGAGCAAAAAATTTCATTTTGTTTTTCATTTTGGGTACATTATTCGTAAAATAATATTTCATCCATCTCTCTTTCACTTTCTCTTTATTTTTTTTTACTAATGATTTTTTTTTTTGGGGGGGGAGAAGGGTTGCTAAATTACTGGGAATTTTCTTGATGGAAACTTTCCATGGGAATAAATTTGACTTTTGTGGGAATTTTTAAAATTTTTGGCAATTTTCAGGAATTAAAAAAAATGATGGGAATTTTCAAAAAGTAACAATTTTCAATTTAACAATTTGATATCTATATGCAGGAAATAGGCATATCCTGGCAGATGATGCTTAATAGTGCTTTGCTATCATATTTCAAGCCAAGTATGCTAAAACAGTCAGACAAGGCATGATTTCAATGATCTCCATGTAAAAGATGATTTACTGTATTTACCTTGATTTGGATATCAAGACCATGTCGACTCCTTACATAGACCTAAGATTTTGAGTTTTCAACCCCTATAATCCCCTTATAGATTGATATGTTGAACAGCTTTAAAACACATATCACCCCAAGACGCTTTCTTCAAAATGGCCGCCTGCGAATACTTTGAACGAAATTGTCCAGCATCGAGTTTCGGGCATTTATTTGAGCCCACAAAACTCTGATACGAGTTTTGTTGGTCTTATTTCGATGCCATGTATAATGAAACAAGATTGTGCTTATCATTTAGCATTTTTATGTTCAGCACCCCCCTAAAAGGGGAAAAAATAAATAAATAAACATATTTTTATCGAAATTTGTACTTTTCTGGAGCCATTTGCAACATTGATATTCATCTTTATGTTCAGCATTACCAAAACATAAGTATTTTTGTCAACCTAATGGAACAATGCATAACACTACATGTAAAAGAGCAGGTCCAATCTTGTGCATATTAAGTTAATTTTATTGTATTTTCCGTCTGTCCATTATTTTGTCAGCTATAGTTTTTTGGGTAAATTAAATGTTATGTTATTGCAATATTAATGCCTCAATATGTTATTTATAAACAACAAAAATGTACGCATATCTTTGGCACCCTAACTTTAGTAAAAATAAATGAAATATAAGATTCTACTAGGTATTTTTTTAATCAAAGATGGTCTTTTCTGGAGGAAAAATGATCCGTTGCCATGGCAACCGAACACACATTTGCAAACATTGATATCATTAAGTTCAACCGTTACCAAGGCAGCATCAGTTTTATCATGCTATTGTACTCATGCAGAACAAGACTGTAATTTTTGTTCAAAACTTAATGACTGTTCAAACATTATGTAGATTAAGTAAAATTTTATTTTACATTCCACCTGACCATTATCATTTCAACAGTGTAATTTTTTTGTATTTATAAATTACATCTTAATCTCAATGGCTGAAGATGTTATCTACATATTAACAACAAGCGGATATTATGCTTAGCACCCTAATGATTAGGTGAAATGAAAGAAAAATCAAATTTTACCATGTTTTTGTTTATCAAAGTTGCTTATACTTTTCTGGGAGGAGGGGAACATTTTAATTACTAACATTTGAATTACTAATATTTATCATTAAATTCAAGTATTACCAAGGCAACATCAATTTATTATTCTAATGAACTCATGCAGAATACTTAGTAAATTTTTTGTCCAAAATTAAATGACTGGCCAAACCTTTCACACATTGAGTTATATTGTATTTTCCACCTGTCCATGATATTGTCATCCAAATTAATATTTTTGTAAATTAGATATTATTTGGTTGTCATGTCAATAGCTTTAGATGTTATTTAAACATTTTGCACCAAACATATCGATGTTTAACACACTAAGATTAGGGGAAATGCAAGAAAAATAAGATTCTATAGTCCTTTTTTTAATAAAAATTGGTACTAAATGATCCGTTGCTATGGCAACAGGCCATTTGCAACATTGATTTTTATCCTTGAATTCAAGTATTACCAAGGCAACATCAATCTGAATCATTCCAATTAGTTCATGCAGAACACTCACTGTATCATTTCCCCTAAATTAATTGATGAGGTCAAACCTTACGCATGTATATATAAGTTAATTTTTATTGTACTTTTCACCTATCCATAACCTTGTAATCCCTGTTGTTTCTTTTTTTTAATTAGATGTTATCTGGTTGCCATGGCAATGACTTAAGATGTTATATTTATAAATTTAGTCACAAACATATCTCGATTAGTACTTAAAAAATTATTGAAAATGGAATGATGATCATACATGTATTCTACATTTTTATCAATATTTTTACCTTTCTAGAGGGAAATAAGCTGTTGCCATGGCAACGGGTTCTTTGCAACATTGTTTCTTTTTATTTGATTCAAGTATTACCAAGGCAACATCGATCTGTATCATTCCAATTAGTTCATGCAGAACACTCACTGTATTATTTCCCCTAAATTAATTGAGTAGGTCAAACCTTATGCATGTACATATAAGTTAATTTTCATTGTACTTTTCACCTTTCCATAACCTTGTCATCCCTGTTGTTGTTGTTTTTAATTAGATGTTATCTGGTTGCCATGGCAATGACTTAAGATGTTATATTTATACATTTAGTCAAAAGCATATCCCGATTAGTACCTCAAAAATGATTGAAAATGGACTGATGATCATACATGTATTCTACATTTTTATCAATATTTTTACTTTTCTCGAGGGAAATAAGCTGTTGCCATGGCAACGGGATCTTTGCAACATTGTTTTTTTTATTTAATTCAAGCATTACCAATGCAACATAAAGTTTTATCTTTATAAAGAACTCCTGCAGAACACTTTCTGTATTTTTGGTTCAAATGAGGGGGTCAAAACTAAAGCATACATATAAAGTCAATTCCAGTTGATTTTTCCACCTGCCCATTGTCTTGTCAACCATGTTATTTTTGTAAATCAGTTGTTATTTGGTTGCCATGGCAATGGCTTGAGATATAATTTATACATCTAGCAACCAAAATATCTTTGTTTAACACTGTAAAATTAGGGGAAATTAAAGATAAATCATATTCTACAACGTTTTTTAATCAAAATTTTATTTTTCTGGGGAAAAACAAGCCGTTGCCATGGCAACGTACCAAATGGAACTATCTTGTTGATTTTGAATGTTTCTAAATTTTATATATATTTAATTAGAAGCTTGAAAATTATCATTTTATTCATCTATATCATGTTTATTTACCATTTACATGGAAATGTATGTCATTTTTGAGAAATTATTCCGTTGCCATGGCAACGGCCGAAAATGGCATTTTTAAATTTACCTCCCATCTTTAAAATAAATCTTACGGCATATAGTAATACTTGTGAAAGTTTCACGCTTTAGTCAAATTTTGCACAATTGTTCGGCTAATCCGCTCTACTATGATTGATTAACATGAATAATTATATGGTAATACTTTTTAAAGTCTGTGAGCAATACAACTTTACAACAGTTTACAAACAACATTCAACAATAAAATTGATCAACAATTTTTGATTAAATATCTTACTTTGTCACCTTAAGGAATTAATGGTATCAAGCCATTATTGTTTGTGAGATGCATAATTTTCCAGAAATATAAGCAAAATTCATACTTTGTACCAAGAATATACCTAATAGTCTGGTCTGTTAGTGTCAAAAATGCCCTACTTGTGGACACGGTGGACAAAAGCGTGATTTTTTTCTCCAGACCTTTGTTTATGTATAAGAATTAAGAATGGGGTATGCTCCAAAAAATCTGGCTGCAGGAACAGTGAAAAAATGGGTGAAAATGTCAGAATTTATGAGTTCAGATTTGTCTGATATATAGACTAGCGCTAGTGCAAAACTCAATAGCAGTGCATTATTTTGCATTGGATTAGTTCTTGAATTCAAACCCTTTTTGAACAGATCTTCTGTTTGTCCTCGCATCTCAATGCACCAAGTATCTGAATGAAGATGCTAACCAAGCCGAAGGGTGACGGTGGAGGGGGTTGAATGTTGGTGTGTATGTACATATTTTGGTCTTGGGGTAAAGGTGTGCAAGACACATTTTTTGCATGTGTTGGAAATTGTGTTGCCATGGTAACAGTGTATTATTGCAAAAATAAGGTAAAAATCTTGCAGTTAGAACCAGTTCCTCTGTTTTTAACCGATTCTCATGAAATTTGGCACACACATCGGTCTTGAGGTAAAGATGTCTAAGACACACTTTTGTGTGTCTTTCAGAAATCTTGTTGCCATGGTAACAACATATTATCTGGTAAAAATTGGGGAAAAAACCTTACAATTCAAACTGTTTCATCAGTTTTCAATCAATTTTCATGAAATTTGGCACACACATTGGTATTGAAGTAAATATGTACAAGGCACTTTTTGTGTGTGTTTCCAAAATTGTGTTGCCATGGGAACAACATATTATATGGCAAAATTTAGGTAAAAACCTTGCAATTTGAACTATTTCATCAGTTTTTTTTTTTAACCAATTCTCATGAAATAATTATGGCTCACACATTGGCCTTGAGGTAAAGATGTGCAAGAACCTTTTGTCAGAGAGTGCATTGCCTTGGTAACCACATTTAGCCAGAAATATGGGGAAAACTCATTGTGGATCAGTCTACCTCTCAGTTTTCAGCCTGTGCTCATAAAAGTTGACACAAATATTCATTTTGGGTAAAGATTCATATTCAGTATTAAAAGGGAATCAAGCCTTGGTCATAATGTTGTGTGCATGGAAAAGGAGAAAAATAAGAATGGTGAAAGTTTTAAAGAAATCGGACAAGCAAAATATAGTTATGGCTGCTTTAAAATTAAGATCCCTAAGGCTACAAGTATGTAGAATTCAAATTGGTAACTGGGTAAGTAAATTATGACAAGGGGTGGGGCCGCAAGGACAACTTTCCCATAAGACTAGTAGTTATCAGGATTTTTGGTTTTCTCCTAAATCCCTATTCCATTGGGGCCGTAGTATAAACTCGGTAGTATGTTTTATGTCCTCATGAAAGAAAGATATAATTTGAAGTAAAACTTTTGAAAAAAGAAATTTTAGCTAATTAATTATTCCAGTACATGGAAGAGTGGTCCTTGCCTTCTTAAATCACTGTGACATCACATATGCGGTCAATTTGAAGTCTTCATGGGTATAGTGATTACCAATGTTTATAAGTTTAATATGTTCACAACTTTGTTATGGTTTGTCCGATATTGTTCAAACTTTGACCTATAAACTTGTCTGATTTTTCATTTTCCTCTAAAAACAAGTGTTTATTTGGGTTTGATTCCCCTTTATAATGTCATATAATAGTGCAGGGTATTAATCACCTTCAATAATATTTATAGGCTTTTTTTTGGGGGGGGGGGCGGAGAAGGTCCTTAAAAACTGACAACATAAAAATATAGAAGGTTAAAGGCCATGACCATGAGGAACTTTAACACTCTTAAAAATCACCCCTTACATTTTTTATTTGGGGGGGGGCTTTAGAAACTTGCCACATAAAGATTAAAATGAAATTATAACGACTAGGAACTTAACCTCCCCCCCCCCAAAAAAAAAAGGGAAATCCTTTACACTTCAGCATATTAATTTAAAGCCTCAAACATTCTGCTTTGAAAAAAAAAGTTTCCGGTGTCCAATTAATCAATGTTTTATTTGAAGCATGAAGCAGGGGCTGTCAAAGAAATATACTGAAAAAAATTAAATGAAAGAAAATATGAGGCTAAAATCTATTGTGCACTTAGGTATATTTTTGATATGGTATGTTACTGAGTCATGGATTTGCAAGTGAATTTCTAAAACAAATGCAGATATTTTTGTATATATTTATATTTCTATAATAATTAGTTGCATGATTAAAGGTACACTTTAAAATATGTCAGAAAAAATATACTTAAAGAGAGACAGGAAACAGAAGGAGATGGAATGGTGAAGCTCAAAATCAAGAGTGATGTGAAAGTTAAAAAGAAAGAGTAGGAACGGAATATGGATAAAAGACTGAGTAGGAGAATATAAATAAACAATGGTTAATTGGGTACTGTAAATTTTTTTTATCAAATCAGAATGCATTAAGCTTCAAATGAATGGTCTGAAGTGCAAAGGACTCTTCTTATATACCTTTGGAGGGGGGGGGGGCATTTTCTGCTAAAAAGTATTATCAGCCCCCTATTTTTTCGGGGGGGGGGGTTATTTCCTAGTCATAATCCTTTAACTGTAATTTTAATGAGGTCACTTTCTAAAGACCCACCCCCCCAAAAAAAATGCATTGACCCCTGACTGAGGGACAAAGGTGTAGACTGGTTTGAGCATGGGGAAGTAGAACTAAAAGTGGTATGGGGAGGGGTGCACATCTTGGGGAGGTGGAACTAAGGTTTGGAAAATCAGCTGTTGAAAGTAGAAGGGGTACACATTTTGTTTTGCTTGCCAGTGTTGGAACTCCTCTGCTTCAGCAGAAGGTTTCATATTCACCCAGTGTACCTCCAGCCTATATGCCCTTAAGGGGATGCGTTTTTTAAGAGTGTTTATCATTTTTATGTTTCTAATGGCCACTGCCTTTAACCTTCTTTGATGTCAGATTTAAAGGACTAATCCTGCCCCTTCCCCCCAACCCAGAAATATTAATGAAGGTGATTAATACCCCCACATTCTAATGCAGAGAAGACATTTAGAATTTAATATGAATCCTTACCCTAAGATGAATATTTCTTCCAATTTTTATGAGCACTGATTAAAAACAGGGGAAGAAGTTTGATCCACAAGTTTTCCTACATTTCTGGCTATCATATGTGGCTACCCTGGTAATGCACTCTCTGACAAATGCAAAAAAAAGAGTTCTTGCACATCTTTACCCCAAGGCCAATGTGTGAGCCAAATTTCACGAGAATTGGTTCAAAACTGATGAAGTAGTTCAAATTGCAAGGTTTTTACCTAAATTTTGCCATATAATATGTTGTTCCCATGGCAACACAATTTTGGAAACACACACAAAAAGTGCTTTGTACATCTTTACTTCAATACCAATGTGTGTGCCAAATTTCATGAAAATTGATTGAAAACTGATGAAACAGTTTGAATTGTAAGGTTTTTTCCCCAATTTTCACCAGATAATATGTTGTTACCATGGCAACAAGATTTCTGAAAGACACACAAAAGTGTGTCTTAGACATCTTTACCTCAAGACCGATGTGTGTGCCAAATTTCATGAGAATCGGTTAAAAACAGAGGAACTGGTTGTAACTGCAAGATTTTTACCTTATTTTTGCAATAATACACTGTTACCATGGCAACACAATTTCCAACACATGCAAAAAATGTGTCTTGCACACCTTTACCCCAAGACCAAAATATGTACATACACACCAACATTTAACCCCCTCCACCGTCACCCTTCGGCTTGGTTAGCATCTTCATTCAGATACTTGGTGCATTGAGATGCGAGGACAAACAGAAGATCTGTTCAAAAAGGGTCTGAATTCAAGAACTAATCCAATGCAAAAGAATGCACTGCCCTTGAGTATTGCACTAGCGCTAGTCTATATATCAGACAAATCTGAACTCATAAATTCTGACATTTTTCACCCATTTTTTCACTGTTCCTGCAGCCAGATTTTTTGGAGCATACCCCATTCTTAATTCTTATACATAAACAAAGGTCTGGAGAAAAAATCACGCTTTTGTCCACCGTGTCCACATAATTCCGCTAACTGACCAGACTATAAATCCTGAAAGAATGCTTTAAAAAAAATCAGTTGTAAATCCAACTCGTCCAGGAGGCTTATTATTTTTCATATTTTTTTAATGCAAAATCAACTTCACTGTAAGATATTTCTCATTCTAAAGAAGAATCGTCTTCCTCTGTAAGAATATGGAAACTCTTCTCTAATAAGATTTAAAAAAAAAGTTCTTCAGCATCACTATTTGCATGATATTTATATTTATATAACTGTTCATTATATGAGCCAATTTCTCTTAAAATGTCTGTTTGTTCTTGCAATACTGTACCATTATCATGAATCAATTCAACAAATGTTTATTTCTGCTATCCTCTGCTTTTCAAGATAAAAAAAATATTTAGACGGTTTTTCTCCATATTGCATTATTTGAAGTCTTATCTATAAATTGTTCTAATTATTTCCTAAGTAGCCTATTTTTTTGTAAATTTTCTCTAGTATTTATATTTTGGTCTAGAAGTTTTTATAAGTTAAGTATTTCAATTTCGAGGTTTTTTCTACACTTTCTTCTTTTCTCTTCTCTCTTATTACATACAATATAGTCGCTGCTCTCAACTCCATCAACAGCAGGGGCGGATCTAGCCTTCGCCAATAGGGTGGGGGGCGGATTTTTTTTCAGACATATTTTCCCCGATCGGCCACTCGAAGATGATTTTTGGTTTCGTTGAAGGGGTAATCCTAATACTCACTTCTTAGCTTTATTCCTATGAATAAACATTAATAGACAATATCATATCTTTATTTATATAACATGAGGGCAAAGCGCGAGCTAATTTTTTGGGAAATCTTTTGTATTTTTTCGGAAAAAAGATGTGCATGCAAATGAATAACTACTACGAACGTGAACCGCGAGCAGAAATGACTGAATGGCTGATTTTGTGGACAACTCTCCATTTGTTTTGTACACATATTTTAAGATTTTCCCCTTTATTTTACATATTTCACATTATCACCTCCTGACCTTGACATATATGGTGTGGATTATATTTTCCCATTACATATGTTGTGCTCAGAAGGAGGCAAGATGCAACTTGAAAGATAATGAGGAAAATCTGAAAATTTGTGTACAAAACAAATGGAGAGTTGTCCACAAAATCAGCCATATTGAAGCACGTTTGCCAATTTGAGGATGCCCATAGAAAGTACAACAAGAGTTTTCAAACTCCCATAACTTGCTTATTTCATAACCGATTTTGATGAAACTTTTTTAATTGATCCTTTCATTTTACTCTTTCAAGTAAAATTGCCTCTCTTCTTGGGTTTTGGTTTCCTTTAATATAGCGAGCGGAAAGCGTGAGCAGAAATTTTTAATATATACGTTTTGACGTAATAAAAAATGATCTGTTAACGTCTGCTTGCAGTTAGCCTAAGAACGTTATACATTTCAATAATGAAATAATGCGAGCGCGAAGCGCGAGCTAAAAAATTTTGACATTTCTACCTGAAAAACGAAATTCTGAGCACTTTTTGTAATCGTAAAAAGGATAAGTATGTAACTAAACAATTGATGCGAGCGCGAAGTGCGAGCGGAAAAATTCGAGATTTACACCAGTGGCGTAACAGGCGGGGGGGGGGGGGGCAGGGGGCAAGCTGCCCCCCGGCGGATTTCACCGGGAAAATAAAAAAAACAGGAAAAAATAAAAGGGATGGAGAAAGAAAGGGAAAGTGAAGGAAAGAGAGAAAGGAAAGGAGGAAAAGGAAAGAGAAAGGGAAAAGTGGAAAGAAAACAAGGAAAAATATATTTTTTGAAATAGAAAAGGAAAGCGGGAAGAAGAACGAAAGAAAAACATTTGAGAAAGAACAAATCATTCTGAAATAGACCTATATAGTGCAATAGCATGATAGGAAATAAATTAAAAGATGGCAAACAATAGCGGGAAATGAAGGTAGAATGGAATTTGTCAAAAGCTAAATTGGAAAACAAAGAAAAGGGACAAGAAATAAAAACTTAATAACACGCCTAATGTAAGAGCGTGAAATCTATTAATATTATGGCCTGAAAACTGTACATTTAAAGCACTATTGTATTTATGATTTATGAAGAAGATGCATGAGTTGATAGATTTTCAAAGATCAATGCGAACGCGAATCGCGAGTCGAAATTTTTAAAAATTCAGACCATATAACAAAAAGTTTTGCAGAGCACTTTTTAAAAATCAATTTGTAAATCAAACAAAATAATGAAAGTAGGATTTCTGAGCTGAAATATGTTTTCTATGTTGACCTCAAATTGTGATATTTCAATCTCCATATCGATATGTAAATCACCTAACACGCAATGCGAGCGCGAAGCGCAAGCGATTTTTTTTTATAGTGACATTAAGGATTTTAAAAATCATTTTCCTAGGCTTCCCCTCATCTTGTTTTATTCATTTGTCTTCCTCTTCTTGTGTTTCCCCTTCTTTTTTCTCCTCCCTTTTCCCTTCCTTTTCTTTCTTTTTTTTTTCTTTCTTTCTTTCTTTCTTTATTTTCTTTCTTACTTTCTTCCCCCGTTTACTTTTTTTGCTCCGCCAATGGGGGGGGGGCGTCGGGCCCCCTATATCTGCTATATCTGCCTATGAACAGTGTATAAAAAAAACTGATAATCAATTATAAATCTAAGTTTCTCTTTTCTAACAGTTTCAAAAGCTTTACCATGAAGACAATCAATATCAAGATACTGTAAAAACATTTATCTAACACAATCTCTAAACTGATCATTGTGTGATCATTGTGTGATCGGTACGATATCTTAAATCAATATCACATTTTCTAACCAAAGAAATAGTATCTGAAGATATCAAAAAATAATGTTTTCTACTTTGCTTCAATGGTGTGGGCTGTCTCCAAGTATAACATTTTGGATTTGGATTTAACTGACACCATGGATCAACTAAATTAACTCACTGGCTCAAAACTTTGGACCAGGTTCCAATCACCACATAGTATTTTATGGGATCATCATAGTCCAATAAGATATTTTCTATACATCTAAAAAATTAGGGTGATTTTGCCCATGCAATAAAGTAAATGAAATAAGCAACATAGTTTCCATCAGTATCGCATTTTACTCTCTTAATAACAAGTTGTATGTTTTATCAAATTATATAGCATTGCATTAGATGATTTATATGAGAAAAACCCTTCCTCCTATTCCTTTAAGATGTTTTCTTCCAAATCTTTTACAAAATGAGTGTCCTGTAAACAATAAATATTTGTTTTTTCCTTTTTAAAAATGGGATATATAATATGAAGGAATAATTTCATGCTCATATCATATTCAACATCCACTAAAAAAGTATAATATAGATAGAAAAGAAAATTTTCTGTAAAAAAAAAAAAAATCTATTGAAAAAAAAGGCTTACAGAAAATACTGTGGTACAGGTTTAGGTCAAAACTATCTTAAATGCATATATTCAAAGAAGATTTCCTTGTTATTGGAATTATTCACAATCTACACCTTTTCGCCTAAAGATAATTTAATTTTTTTTAGAGGAGTGTGTCATTTTTAACAACTTCTGCTGGTTATAATGGAAAAGAAATCGCCGTAGGTAAAAAAAGCCCTTTTTCAAAAGGAAAAAGCCTTTTGGCAAAAGGAAATGTGCTCTTTTTTCAAAACTAAATACTGTTCTTGAAGTCCAACATAAAACATTCAGGATGGTCACAAAAGTAATTACAATAACATGAGATAATTTGTCTTTTTAAAAGGTGTCATTTTTAATTGCTCCTGCTGGTTATGATTTAAAAAAATCCCATTTTTCAAAATAAAAATGTGCTCTTATTCGAAATTGAATACCCTTTTTGAACTACAACATAATACATATTAGGCTTGAAAATCACATTTTTTTGTGTTCTCACGCTTTGCGCCCACCTCAGCTATTATGTAGCAAAGTTCCCTTCTACTGACAGGCGAACCCCTTCCACTATCATGGCTAGCGACCCTCTTCTACTAATAAGACTAGCGACCCTCATCTACTATTATGACTAGCAAACCCCTACTACACTGTAAAAATGAATTGCTAATTCAGCACTTACAGTGCTTGTATAGTGACTGCACTACTAGTGCTGATTTTCTAGTTCAAATTTAAACTAGAAAATCAACACTCCCAGTGCAGTCACTATACAAGCACTGTAAGCGCTAAATTAGCACCTCATTTTTTACAATGTACTATTATGACTGGCGACCCTCATCCATCATTATGACTGGCGAACCCCTTCTACTATTATGACTGGCGACCCTCATCCATTATTATGACTGGCGACCCTCATCCATTATTATGACTGGCGAACCCCATCTACTATTATGACTAGCGACCCTCATCTACCATTATGACTGGCGAACCCCATCTACTATTATGACTGGCGACCCTCATCCATTATTATGACTGGCGACCCTCATCCATTATTATGACTGGCGAACCCTTTCTACTATTATGAATAGCGACCCTCATCTACCATTATGACTGGCGAACCCTTTCTAATATTATGACTGGCGACCCTCATCCATTATTATGACTGGAGAACCCCATCTACTATTATGACTAGCGACCCTCATCTACCATTATGACTGGCGAACCCCTTCTAATATTATGACTGGCGACCCTCATCCATTATTATGACTGGCGAACCCTTTCTATTATTATGAATAGCGACCCTCATCCACTATTATGACTGGCGAACCCCATCTACTATTATGACTAGCGACCCTCATCTACCATTATGACTGGCGACCCTCATCCATTATTATGACTGGCGACCCTAATCCATTATTATGACTGGAGAACCCCATCTACTATTATGACTAGCGACCCTCATCTACCATTATGACTGGCGAACCCCTTCTAATATTATGACTGGCGACCCTCATCCATTATTATGACTGGCGAACCCCATCTACTATTATGAATAGCGACCCTCATCCACTATTATGACTGGCGAACCCCATCTACTATTATGAATAGCGACCCTCATCTACCATTATGACTGGCGAACCCCTTCTACTATTATGACTGGCGAACCCCTTCTACTATTATGACTGGCGACCCTCATCCATTATTATGACTGGCAAACCCTTTCTACTATCATGCATAGCGACCCTCAACCAATATTATTACTGGCGAACCCCATCTACTATTATGACTGGCGACCCTCATCCATCATTATGACTGGCGAACCCTTTCTACTGTTATGAATAGCGACCCTCATCTACTATTATGACTGGCGAACCCCTTCTACTATTATGACTGGCGACCCTCATCCATTATAATGACTGGCGAACCCTTTCTACTATTATGAATAGCGACCCTCATCCACTATTATGACTGGCGAACCCCATCTACCATTATGACTGGCGAACCCCTTCTACTATTATGACTGGCGACCCTCATCCATTATTATGACTGGCGAACCCCTTCTACTATTATGACTGGCGAACACCATCCATTTTTATGACTGGCGAGCCTCAAGTACGGTTATGACTGGCGAACCTTTTTTCTACTTTTATGAATAGCGACCATAATTCACTATTATGACTGGCGAACCATTTCTACTTTTATGAATAGCGACCCTCAACCACTCTTATGACTGGCGAACCCCTTCTACTATTAAGACTGGCGAACACCATCTATTATTATGATTGGTAAATCCTTTCTACTATCATGAATAGCCACCCTCAACCACTATTATGACTGGCGAACCCCTTCTATTATTATAACTGGCGACCCTCATCTATTACTATGACTGACGAACCTTTTCTACTATTATGAATAGCGACCCTCATCTATTATTATGACTGGCGAACCATTTCTACTATTCTGACTGGCGACCATCATCTATTACTATGACTGACGAACCTTTTCTACTATTAAAACTAGCGAACCCCTACTACTAGAATGACTGGCGAACCATTTCTACCATTATGACTGGCGCCCCTATTACTATAATGACTGGCGAACCTTTTTCTACTATTATGAATAGCGACCCTCATTCACTATTATGACTGGCTAACCCCTTCTACTATTATAAATAGCGACCCTCATCCACTATTATGACTGGCGAACCCCATCTACTATTATGAATAGCGACCCTTATCTACCATTATGACTAGCGAACCCCTTCTACTATTATGACTGGCGAACCCTTTCTACTATTATGACTGGCGACCCTCATCCATTATTATGACTGGCGAACCCTTTCTACTATTATGAATAGCGACCCTCATCCACTATTATGACTGGCGAACCCCATCTACTATTATGACTGGCGACCCTCATCCATTATTATGACTGGCAAACCCTTTCTACTATTATGAATAGCGACCCTCATCCACTATTATGACTGGCAAACCCCATCTACTATTATGAATAGCGACCCTTGTATACCATTATGACTAGCGAACCCCTTCTACTTTTATGACTGGCGACCCTCATCCATTATTATGACTGGCAAACCCCATCTACTATTATGAATAGCGACCCTCGTATACCATTATGACTAGCGAACCCCATCTACTTTTATGACTGGCGACCCTCATCCATTATTATGACTGGCGAACCCTTTCTACTGTTATGCATAGCGACCCTCATCCACTCTTATGACGGGCGAACCCCATCTATTATTATGACTGGCGAACCTCATCCACCATTATGCCTGGCGATCCTTATGATCAATTACCCTTATGGTCCTTTATGAAAAGGACCCTCATCTTGCATTATGAAATTCGGACCTTATTGACTCATGGTCCTTATGACCTTGTGACTAGTGACCCCTTTTCCCTATTATGACCAGCGAACTTTCGGGTATAGGATTTTACACGTTATGACTAGCGGTCCTTATGACCGGTTAGTATTATGACTTATTGTACTTATCCCACACACTCATATATCATCGTTCGTTAGTTTACCTTTGCATACTATTGCATACTTGTAAGAACAGCACCATTCTTGTTGCCAAAATCAAGTGCCCCCCCGCCGGATCCAACTTTTGCCAATGGGGGGGGGGGGTTAAATGTTTTCACCCATGATTTCCCTGATCGGCAGCTTTAAAGTTGATTTTTGATTGTTTGTTTCTTTGAAAGGGTATTCCTAATAGCCAATAATTGTTATAGAATAAAGTAAATATGTAGTAATAGCATAAGCTCTTGTTAAATAATGCGAGCGCGATCTATAGCTTTCGTTAAAAATATGCTAGGCAATATGTTTGTGATCTTCAAAACAAGATGGCTATGTAACTAAATAACAGCTGCGATAAAGAAGCGCGAGCAGAAATTTTAATAATAAGCTCTGGCCTGATTTAAAAGGGACAGGTTAAGGGATTTTTGCAGTTAGCCATGAAGACGATATATTTTTCAAGGGCGGCGGAACGTATTTTTCCCTTTTTTGGGGGGGGGGAAGCCAAAAAAGTGCACTTATATGCCCCAAGGGCATTTTAGTGCAACCAAATATTTTCAACATGTTGTTATCATCTCGTTGAATAAGTTGTAAGTTTTGTAGTAATTAATTTGAGCAAATTTTTTTTTATTGATTTCTGATTGACAGCATACATATTAATTTTTTTTTTCGCGAGAAAGCGCAGCTAGCTAGCGGTTTGGAAAAAATTCAAATCTGAAGTTGTAAAACCCAATTTTTGGTCAATTATGGACCTAATAACTGTTGAAAGTGCATTATTGAGAGTAATAGTAATAATAGTAACATTGGTATCATTTACCAAAGGAAGCCACCTTAGTTCTGAAAAAATGTTCTCCCAGCGGGCTCTACTATTATTATTACCCCGGCTTTATCTGGGCTGCATATAGGCGCCCAAAGCAAGGCATTTTACTGGGTACCCATTCACCTCATCCGGGATGGGTGCAGCACAGTGTGGATATTTTTTGTTGAAGGAATTTACGTAATGGCTTTGATTCGAACCTTAACTACGACCCTGTTTCTTAGTCAGAAGACCGATCCACTGGACCACAACGCCCCCACATAAAAAGTTAACATTCCGAGCATTTTTTGTAAGAATAAAAAACGGATTAACATTGTTAACACTAGGTAAACGATCAATAACATTTTATTAACATTTATATTCTTTATCACCATTTTTATTATGATCATCGTTTGCAATTAGTATTATCAACATTAGTATTATTTTTATTTTTATCACCAACAGAAGCTCTTATGAAAAATGACATCCCCTCCAATACAAATCCTATTATCTGAAGGTTACTTGCAGAAGACCAACACACTTAATCCCCCGCATCTTTAAATCATTT
Source organism: Lytechinus variegatus (assembly GCF_018143015.1). NCBI lineage: Eukaryota > Metazoa > Echinodermata > Echinoidea > Temnopleuroida > Toxopneustidae > Lytechinus > Lytechinus variegatus. Next base: position 2,688,277 of record NC_054745.1, on the reverse strand, counting down.
GCTTGGGCACATTTGCTCAGATAAAATCGAAATAAAGCGTATGTTTGATCCGGGCGCCTATGCTTAAATCAAAATATGCTTTGACCACAGCACACACATATATCATCGTTCATTAGTTTATCATTGCATACTATCCTGTTATCTTGCAAAATTATCTTGCGATTGTGTTGCTTGCATCATCTAAAATCCAAGAACCACATGACGATGACACTTCATTTTTGGCTGTAAAAGGGGTCTAAACATTTAGTAATTTAGTAAATTGTAAATTTAGGCAAAATCACCCTTTAACTCTACAAATAATGGTTTAAAAGTACTAATATTAGACAAAAAAATTGCCTGTTCCTCAAAACATATGAATAGATACCAAAACCAGAGAAAAAGACCATCTGATAAAGAAGTTGTGCCCGAAACTGCGATTTTGGAGGATTTTGGCGGCCATTTTGGAGTTTTCCTGGCACACTTTTTCTCGGACCCAAGACAAAAATACTCTGATTTCATGTAAAGATACATTACAAGGAATAAATAAAAACTGTTTGACCCATGTAAAGCCCACTCCTAAAATATTTTTGTCTCGCCCACCAGAGGTGAAGGCGAGACTAAGGAACCATATGTCGTCTGTCGTTCATCTGTAGTCCGTCCTTCCGTCACAAACATAATGACACATAACTCCGCAATCGTATGTCACTTTTCAACCAAAGTTCAATGGTAGATTGATTTTGGGTACCTGCATGTTACGCTGCAGTCGGAGGTTACATGGTAAGGTCAAAGGTCATTTTCAGATAAACGTTAAAGTTTACATGCAAGACTCTCTTATGACACCTAACCCCGCAACCGTAAGTCACTTCAACCAAGCTTGAATGGTAGGTGTAGTTATGAGACCTGCATGTCATGCTGCAGTCGGAGGTCACATGGTAAGGTCAAAGGTAATTTTGAGGTCAACGTTCAAGTTTCCGTGCAATACTCTCTTATGACACATACTGTAACTCTGCAACAGCAAATCACTTTTCAACCAAACTTGGATGGTATATGTACCTATAGTCGATTTGACAGTCTCATCTTTCCGATGAAGTTTGTTTTCTTGATTCGTGTTCCTATGGGGTCCTAGAACAAATTCAGCTTGGTTGTCCAAAGTTGCCGTTTGGGCAATATTGCTAATTTGCATAAATCCAAAATGGCCGCCAGATGCCATCTTAAAAACCTAACTTTTGAACCCCTTTCCGTAAAATGATGAGTAATGATTCTTTTTAGGAGTTTAAAGATGTGTAGACCCGATTTCTGGAATCATTTTGCAATACATTTGTATAAGTCATTTTCAGGTCAAATCCAAAAAGGCCGCCAGATGCCTTCTTGAAAAAATGGCTCTTGATCCCCTTGCCCCAAAATGATGAGTAATACCTCTGTTTAGGGGTTTTGTGGTGTGCAGAATCCATTTCTGCTTTCTTTTTTGCAATATAATGTCATCTTTAGGTCAAATCCAAGATGGCCGCCATATGACGCCATCTTGAAATATCAACTTCTGAACCCATTGCCCCAGAGCAGTGAATAATAACTATAATTTTGCATAATCTTCAGAATAGTCTTCAGATCAAAGGATAATCTTCAGATCAAATCCAAGATGGCCGCCAACCGCCATCTTGAAAAAATACTTTCCGAGGCTGAAACGCGTGTAAGAGCTAATGTAAAGGGATTTCAGTAAGAATAGGCATTTCTTTCATTAATTATCAAGTTTAAGGTCAATGCAAAGTTACATCTTAGATGTCAGATTTCGCCATTATTCTCTTTATGTTTGGGCTATGGTCCATTTCGCGTGTATTTTTCAGCCATTGATTTGGTCAGCAGGAGTGCACTATTTAGCCTCCTGCAGAAAATAGGCCCCCCAGACCGTTCCATGGTCAGGATTGTTCTCATTCTTGAAATGTTGCGCGGAAACGATGTCGCCCTTGCCTTTTAAGAAGTGGGTGAACAAGACCTAGTCATACATAACAGCTGCATGTCCTGTGCATGTAAGGGGTTTGGATCACCCATCAGCGATCAGCCTGTAAAACAGAAATCCTGATCGACTCAAGACACCGACTGTCGATCCTCCAGATATCTACATCAACAGCACACACTCGTCTGGTTGTGGTGGACTCCTCACCTATCTTTGATCGACTATATGCCTCTAGCTCCCTTTCACTCGACAAGTGTTAAATCACCAGGATAGTAAAATCTATCATAGTCAAGGCCAAGCTCCTGTACGGAGGTAAGTCCTGGAAAATGTACGCCGACCAAGAAAAGCGAATAAACATCTTCCATATCAGCTGCCTCGAAACTATCATCCACATTAAATGCCAATGTAGGGTCGGCTGTGTCATTGGTCCCACTCCCATCGGTAGATCACACATCCGTTATAAAGACACCTGCAAACGTGACATAAAACTTACCGGCTTAGACACTAACACTTATGAAGATGTAGATGATAGTCGCCTTTTTATGGAGAGCTACCAAGTACAGGGGGTTAAGACGTCTGAAAATAATTGGAATGCTAAATTGACAGACCAAAGACCTAGGAGGAAGGCTAGGGCAGCATCTCTATATAAACGTGTCTCAGCGCCATCCTCCTCCATCTGTACAAATTTGTGCTAAGAGTGGAGCTTTACAGTCACTCTCGAAAATGTAAGACCTATAGCGCTACACCATCGTCTTTTAAGGCGAACTGAATTCTACCAGTCATTTTGATTTGATCCATTTATTTATTGACGGTAAAAGCCCCGTTCAGCTACTAGGCTGGTTTACAAAGGGGCCGTGCAAAATAACAATTTCATAAAGGATGCATGACAATAGAAATACATTTTATACAGAACTCAAAGAAAATAGGAATTACCGATGACACAATGATAAAGGAAAAATAAAAAGTAAAATCAAATTGTGTATATGTAAAATGAAAACATACAAATATAAAATTACGCCGACCAAGAAAAGCGGATAAACATCTTCCATATCAGCTGCCTCGGAACTATCATCCACATTAAATGGCAAGACAAAGTGAAAAAGACATAGGCCCTTCAGCGTACTTGCTGGCATCCCAAGTTTATTTTCGTTCCTTAGTGAAACGCACCTCAAGTGGTTGGAGCATGTTCGCCGCATTAAACCTTGGCGAATCCAAGAAGGGATTCGCCATTGGATACATTGATTTAGAAAAAGATATTGATAAAACACTTTCAAATTCAAATAAGACCCTAAAAGCCTCTTCAGTACAAAAGTATAAATGGACATTAACACAAATTAAAATACACGCGAAATGGACCATATAGCCCAAACCTAAAGAGGACTCATTCTAAGTTGAGCAGTTAATGGCGAAATCTAACATCTAAGATGTAACTTAACCTTAACCTTAAACTTGATGATTAATAAAAGAAATGAGTATTCTTACTGAAATCCCTTTACATTAGCTCTCACACGTATAAGCCTCGGGGAGTATTTTTTCGAGATGGCGGTTGGCAGCCATCTTGGATTTGATCTAAAGGTTATCCTTTATGCAATATTAAAGCATAAATTGACTCAACATACCAAATGACTCATAAATAGATTTATTATTTATGATTCTCGGGCAGAGGGTTCAGAAGTTGATATTTGAAGATGGTGTCATATGGCGACCATCTTGGATTTGACTTGAAGATGATATTATATTGCAAAAATGATTCCAGAAATCGGTTCTACACATCTCTAAACCTCTAAAAAGAATCATTACTAATCATTTTAGGGAAAGGGGTTCAAAGGATAGGTTTTCAAGATGGCATCTGGCGGCCATTTTGGATTTATGCAAATTAGCAAATTGCCCAAACGGCAACTTTGTGCAACCAAGCTGAATTAGTTTTAGGACCTCATAGGAACATGCACGAATCAAGAAAAAAACCTCATCGGAAAGAACATTTCTAGGTTCGAAAAATGTCAAATCAACTATTTGGGGACCTGTATGCTATTGTGTTGGGAGGTCACATGGTATGGTCAAATTTTATTTGAGGTCAACATTAACACTTACGTGCAAGACTCTTATGACAAGTGTTATTCCATCCCAGTCATTTCACACTGAAGTTTCGATACATTTCTTTTGCGTGCCCTTTCAAATCACGATATTTCTGGTTCTTTTCACAAGTGGGCGAGACACAAAATCGATTTTGCCTTGTTCCTTCCCCTCTTTTTTTTTTTTTAGTTCCACCAATAGGGGGGGGGGGCCCCTTAGTCCCCTTGATCCGCCTATGCAAGCATTATGAAAGAGGTAAAAAAAATAGTTGTAAGGTTGCAAAAAATTACGCTAAAACAAATTTAGAAGAATTTGAAAGTAAAATATTATCCTTAACATGTATAATAATCCAGATTGTATCATTGTACATAAATAAAACGGGTCATAAGGAAAAAAGGCAGTAGCATCTACACCAATGAAAATAAAGAGGGGGGGGGGGTGGGGGGAGATGGATTGAGAAAGACAAACAGCAGAAAGAAAATTATTGCAATTTGCTGGCACCATTTTGCTCTAGGCATGTGTGCACTATGAAAGTTGAGATGGGCTTTAAATGAAAGAGGAGATGCGTATCCTTTCATTGATCACCAGATGTAATCGTGTGGATTATCATGAAGGAATTCATGAAATTTCTAATACCTGCATTAAAGTCACTAAGAATGAGTAATATTCAGTTATTTTATTTTCATCTGAAGTAATTTGCTTTTTCAATGTCGTCTGTGATTTTCTCAAAATAATCCGCATTCGTGTCTTGAGGTCTATGAATACATCAAATTTCTAGCCAGATCACTTCTCAAGAATTACCAATAAGGTAATCTTGTTCGATGCATGTTAGGGATCACAAGTAAAAGCTTAAGTTTATGGAGATCTTGCTATCAACGTACCGCTGTAATTAAACGTAGATGAAGATTTGCTAGTCACTGTTTCCATATAATATTTTTGTATCTCCTCCCTCATAAAACCAGAGGACGGATACCTTTAATTTTTTTATGATACCTTATAAGGATGCAAATGATTTGACCCATGATCTACCAAGTTTCATATCAGAAAGCAAATCTTGGCATACTGTTGTTCTTTCATTCTTGGTTGCGTCTGATTACTAGTAGTACCTGGACCAGGACAAGGACATAAATAGGTATCCTTATTCTAATACTTGGATTTATTATCTTTCTCAAATTTGTTTAATCTAAAGATGACGCCGGTAAATTCGAGGGAAGAGACTACCTACCAGCTCGTCCAAAACCTGAAACGGATATCAGAGGGGACGATATTTCATTCGGGGGTCTTTCGGCACCGCCGGAAATCCTTGCTCGGGACCCGAGGGTTCACCGGGCATATGCAGAAGCAGCTCGAGATGGAACGAAGAAAGTGTTCCGAACCCGTCTAATGCTTGTGGGACAAGAGCGTGTTGGGAAGACAAGTTTGAAGAAAGCTCTGACATGCCAAGGGTAAGCTTTTTTTTTCTTCTCTCACCTTCTTTTCTCTCCCAAACTCTGTGTCATCTTCATGGGCCTGGGAACGAGTTTTGAAAAAGAGGGGTGCTGGTTCGAAGAAAATATATGACAAAGATAAGGGTCAGTGTCTCAGGGAGGATTGAAAAGGCATTGCTTATATTGGTGAGAGAGTTGAATTGAAATAAATGAATCAGTAATAATCCTGTCCCAGTTATACAGGAGTAATGATGATCAGATATATGCTCAAAAGATCAAAGGTCGAATGTCATGAACGTCGTACATGTAGTATAATATCATATGCAATTGTTTTTTTTTATGAAGACCTCAACACTATTGGATAAATTTTTGAAATGGCTTATATTTGCATAATTACAATAATTATATTCTAAAAGTCATTGGCTCAGGGTCAGAGAGGAACATTTTGAAATCATTTTGCTGCTGGCAAATCACTGGACGTTGTCCTATAATTATGAAGGTAGGTGGAAGTGACAGTTATTATTTTTTTCATCATTGTCGTTCTTATCAATTTCGTCATCATCATCATCATCATTAATAGTAAAATTATGCTTGCCTCGTCCTTCGTATTTCACCGTGCATAGAATGAACCATACTTGCTCGATTCTAGCAACTTTTAGTAAAACTAGGAATATCTGAAGTCCAGAATGGAACCAAACAAATTGTTTCTTACAACAGCAGGTGAATTCAATACAATAAAATAATGCATGAAATGTTTTCAACTTCTCTGTAACAATATTGGTAATAATGATTACATTCAGAAATATTAGTAATGAAAGAAGTATAATGGTGATTACATTAAAAGTTATCAGTATTATTGATAGTAATAAAAATTGCAATAATGATGATAACACGTGTAAGTAAAAGTAACAACAACAATAATGATAATGTACTAATACTGCCCGTTTTGATATCTAAAATATAATAATATTAGTAATAATAAGAGTTATACAAATAATCTTTAAAACGATGATGATAAAGACCATGCATAATAACAATGAAAATAATAAGGCCAAGAACATTGCAGTGCCGGCCGCAGGAAACGTCACGCCCGAGCACGCAAACACCCTAGGGGGCTTTCGCGTCTAACCGAGGGTATTCAAGGGGAGCAGACTAGGGCATTTAGACCAGGGTGACCAGATTTCACAAAATGAAATACGGGACAATAGTGTGGTACGGTATGTCACTGACACAGCTCCCGTAGGACTAGCGTGCCAAAATTGATTTTTTGGTTGTTTTTGCTTCAATAGGGTCCCCTTAGGCCAAAAACGATGGGGTTCAAATTTTCAGACCCCTCCTTCCCTTTGTGGGGGGTCCTTTTTGGCGCCGTATTGGCCTGCACAAAGCCCAATAGGATAATCCATTGTTTTCAACCTTATTTCTCACTTTTCTTCACCAATTATATTTTCAAGTTGTCTGAGGTGTATGAGAATGAATATTTGATGATGTTGTGATGTCAATGTTTTTTAAATTTTACCATATGGGGGCGGAATTTACGAAAAATGCCCCAAAATTGTAAAATATTGCCCCCAAAATATTATTTTTTCCTTTTTTTGGCACTAAAATTAGGACAAAAGGATTACAAAATGAAATGAATATGTCTTTTTATACAATCCAACAACAGAGGAATATATCACATGTAATGTATATCATTATTTTTGGTCAATTGATGTAAAAATCATCCCCATTTCAGGATTTTATGCAGTGAAAACCTTACTACAACACTAGAGGGCGCCATAACTTATGATAAGCACTTCCCTAATTACTTAACTTTTGGAGGCCATCTTGGACTCAACATACCGGGACAGTCGGTGGTCCGGTATGTTAAAAAATCCAAGATGGCTTCCAAAAATGGAGTTTGAAATTGCTGTTGCTGCTTGAAAAACCGATATAGTTTGTTCAATATCCGGGAATATGAATGTGTGTGACTACCATGGAAAAGTGAGTTAATGATACATTAGAATAAGTTACAAGGAGAGTCGTTGGTCGAGTATGTTAAACAATAGAGTATAAAATAGCCACTGTTATTTACAAGTGGACATGTAATATCCATCAATAATATGGTTTGATGTCTAAACCATGATTTTTAAAGTCAGAAAATTAGTTACAACCGTTCGAGTGTTATGGCCCAGTGGATTGGTCTTTTGACTTTGAAAGGGTCGTGGGTTCGAATCCCAGCCATGGCATAGTTTCATTCTGCAAGAAATTTATCAACATTGTGCTGCACTCAACCCAGGTGAGGTAAATGGGTACCCGGTAGGAAGAAATTCCCTGAATGCGCGAAGAAATTCCTTGAATGCTAGAGCGCCTAGGCAGCCCATCTAAGGCAGGGGTAATAATAATGGCAAGGCCCGCTGGGAGAACAGTTTTTAGAACTGAAGTGGCTTCCCTAGGTAAATATTATTAGTATTATCATAACATAACAAGGACAGTCATTGGTCTATGTCGGAAAATCCAAGATGGCGTGAAGAAATCTAAGTCTAAAGTGAATGATGTTACATGGACATAGTTCATTTAAAATTCACCAAGGACATATGATTTTGGTGTCCACTCAATGGTTTCATGATTATAGTGATACTTTCGACTAGTTACAAAGATATGCACTTGTCCATTTTGCCTAAAAATCCAAGAAAGTTTTCAAAATGGTATCTAAAATGATTCCTAAAACTCATTAATAATGGTCAGAGTTCATACAATATTAATATGTGAGGAATAATTTGGATGTCTACATGCTGGTGGTATAAAGGGTCAGGTAATACATTCAACAAATAACAAGGATATTTAGTTTCCATTTTGTCTAAAATCCATGGTAGATATAAAAATTTCATCAAATGGGTGCTATTACAAACTCATGAATCAATATGATAATTTATCCCATACATTGATTTAATGTATATATATTTAATATTTCTCACAGGTTGGTATTGTTTGAATAATTTCTCCACTTTTATGTAACAATAGTCATTTTGGAACCCATTTTTTAAAGCCAACTTGGATTTTAAGGCAAAATGGATAACTGCACAGTCATTGTAGCCAGTCCTTAATAAATATTTTTAATTTCAACTCTTGAAATACTAGTGTAGACACCAAAATAATATCCCCAGGTGTATGTTTAATGTTCTATATCCACTTTTAAGTAATAGCAGTCATTTAAACAATCTTGGATTTTTGATAAACTTGACATCCGACTGTTCTTTCAACTTGAAACAATACTTGATCCTTTAAACACTAGTGTAGACACCAAAATCAAATCCACAATGTGCATTTCTAATGAACTATGTCTACTTTTAAGAACCACAGTCAATTTAGACCCTGCATTTTGGAGGCCATATCGCATTTCTTGACATACCAGACCACTGACAGCCCTTATTTACTTATCCAAATGTCTTTGACCCTTGAAACCCTTGGTTTAGACACCAAACTGGGGGCCGTTTCATAAAGCTGTTCGTAAGGTCATGAAGGTGGTGATCTTTTCTTACGCGCTAAACCATCGCCTATGGTGTATACCATTTACCAAAAGAAAGGATCACCAGTCGTTCTTAAAGTAGTTCTTATCTTACGAACAGCTTTATGAAACACCCACCTGATATCTCCCAGGCCGATATGAAATGAACTATGTCCGCTTTAAGTATCAGCAGCCATTAAAGATCATTTTTTTTAATTCATCTTTGATTTTTGGACATACCAGACCACTGACTGTCCTTGTAACTTATCCTTATATATTACTTGACCCAAACCAGTGGTTTAAAATTAAACATCGAAATCACATTTCCATGGACGATATGAAATCAGCTACGTCTGCTTTAAGTTTAGCAGCCATTTCAGAATAATTTTTTTGAAGCCATCATGTTTTGAAGCCATCATACATTTTTGGACCCACCAGACCACTCACTGTCCTTGTAACTTTTTCCAATTTACTACTTCACCCTTAAAATCATTGAATCAAATTACGGATTTTTAGCACACGGTAGCCTTTTTTGATGCCATCTTATATTTTCCAGGTATCCTGGGGTCACTATATTCACTCTATCCTGTGTCAACAAATTATTTTAACTCCTAGACCATGGAGTATGAAACTGATTAGGATTCTAGGGTGGATAATGAGTGAGTCGTATTCATTAATTTTAAGTGAATGGTGGCCATCTTGGATACTATCTTGAATATAACAACTACCTTGATGCAGATTTTGGTAGATTTTTAGTACATTATTCCTGAGATCAAAAATTAAAAAATGTTGAAAAACAATGTAAGTTCAGAAGTTCTCTAAACACCACAGGTTATTTCAATAATGATTATGTGCGTGTGTGGGGGGGGGGCTAAAAATATATTTTTATGTGTTTCTTTCTGTCTATCAGTAATTGGAAATTAGCCGAGAAGTATATAATTGACAATTCGAATTGAAGTCCTTTAATCGTAAATTGTACTCTAGAACGAGTGGCCGAATGGTGAAAGTTGTATGCCAGTCAGGGGGGGGGGGGGGGGGGGGGTAGGGGATATGGTTGGTAGGATGCTCGTCTAACTTGAAGCCTTCAGATATAGGCATTCTAGCTGTCTAGGAATGATAAAATACCATAAAACAATCCATTTTTTAACCGGGCGCAAAATTACTAATACTCCTGATTTTAGTGGGTCTTGATATAGGTGACCCCCCCCCCCTCAGGCAGTGGGTGAGGGTGGGGAAAATTGGAACCCTATCATTTCCTGATAGATTGGACCCAAGTGAATAATAAAAAAAAAAAAATTTGGCACAAAAATCCTGCAGGAGCTGTGTCATGATATACCGTACCACACTAATATCATCATGATAAGTTATGGCGCCCTCTAGTGTTGTAGTTAGGTTTTCACTGCATAAAATCCTGAAATGGGGGTGACTTTTACATTAATTTACTAAGAATAATCATATAAATTACATGTGATGTATACCTCTGTTATTAGACTGTACAACAAGACATATAAACTTCATTTTGTAATCTTTTTGTCCTAATTCTAGTGCCAAAAACGGGGAAAATTATATTTTTGGGGTAATATTTTACAATTTTGGGGCATTTTTCGCAAAATCCGCCCCCCGTATGGTTAGAGTGAAAATATATTGACATCACAACATCATCAAAAATTCATTTTTGTACACCTCAGACAACTTAAAAATAAAATTGGCTAGGAAAAGTGAGAAATAAGGTTGAAAACAATGGATTATCCTATTGGGCTTTGTACAGGCCAATATGGCGCCAAAAAGGACCCCCCACAAAGGGAAGGAGGGGTCTGAAAATTTGAACCCCATCGTTTTTGGTCTAAGGGGACCCTATTGAAGCCAAAACAACCAAAAAATCAATTTTGGCACGCTAGTCCTACGGGATGACACATCATACCCCACTACAATCAACAAAAAAGATCAACAAAGAAGGCTACACAGTGTTACACCCGTGAAAATTATAAAGAATTGGAAGGGAGGGTGAACGAAAGAATGAAGGAGAGAAATAATGAAGGAGAGAAAGAAAGGAAGAAAGAAAAGAGATGAATTGAGAGGAAAGAAAAAAAAATAAGGGGAAAATGAAGGAAATTTTTTTTTTAAATAATAAAAGTTAGAATAAAAGCATGGAAAAAAAGAATAAAAGAGAGAAAAAGTTTCCGTCATTCTTTGAATTGATTGCAGAAAGAAAGAAAAAGAAAGGAATGAAAGAAGAATATATGTGTGAAAGACAAAATAAGGAGAGAAAGAAAAAAGAAAGAAAAAGGAGGAGGAAGAATGAAGGAAAGAAAAATGTTTCCTCCATTCTTTGAAAGAAAGAAACAAACAAAGAAAGAAAGAAACCAGTAAGGGAAGGGAGGAAGGAATTAAGGGAGGGAGGGAGAGAAAGAATAAGGGAAAGAATTAGAAGGAAAATAAAATAAAGAATGAAAGAAAGGAGAAAAGAGAGGGAAGTGAGGAGGGAATGAAAACATAATGGAAGAAGAGAAAGAATTAAAAGAAAAAGGAAAGGAAGGGAGGGGGAGAAAAAAGTTTTAAAAAGAAAGAATGAAGGAAATAAAAGAAGGAAATTTGATAAAGACGGGTAAGGAAAAGGAGGAAAGAAAGAAAAATGAACAGAGAGAGAGAGAAAGGATCAGGGAAGTTCTTCAAGCTCGTCAGGGGACAATAAAGGTCTTCAAGCTCGTCAGGGGGGGGGCAAAAAGATCTTTCAAGCTCGTCAGGAGGGGGGGGGGGGGGGCAGGAATACGTCCTTTGCATGGGTTGTGGCTCGTCACGGGAAAGACTGCCCCCCCCCCGTAGGTATGCTAGTGGCAAGCAGGAAAGATAGAAAAGAGGAAAAAAGTTCAAACTTAAAGCAAAAAAAAAATCAATCATCGAACAAAACTCATAATGATATTTGGTGTTTTTCAAATATATTTTTAAAATAAAAAAAGCATAATTAGGTGAAACATCGCGGCATCATTCACAACAAGATTCAAGACGAAAGTTGAAACATCTAGATCTAGTTATGAAAACTCAATAACTTGTTCCTCCGATTACCATTCTCCGAACTCCAAATCAGTAATCTGAGAACCTATAATATAATTATACAAATTTCCCGTCAATCTTGTGATTATTTTGGTTTGTTTGGTGGAGAGAATCTGCTCCGATCCTACATGCCTAGCTAGTAGCCTGTCACACCATAGAGCTATAGCTCCATGGTCACACGATGGCAGGAGGTCAGTTCGTTTGCGATGTATGGGTTATCAAGAAAATCACCGCAAAAACTTGCAAAAGTTTATTTATCGATTTTATTGTTGTCTTTGTCTCTGCTTCGTCATCTGTTGGCTATTTCGATGAAAGTTCGTCACTTTTAAATATATTTTGTTCAATATTCTGAAATACGGGACAAATAGGCGTCCCGGGAAGAGTTTATCGGGACGCCGGGACAAAGAAGCAAAATACGGGACAATCCCGGGAAATACGGGACGTCTGGTCACCCTGATTTAGACGGGCCCGCGGTTTCCTGCGTGCTATGTAAAATTGGCCGTGCCCGCACTTACCCTAGGAAATCCTAGGGTACATACATTGCATTATGTTTACATGTGCATGTACTTCGATTATCTTGTGATAGACCATTATGTTTTTAAACTAGCGTGATCGGGATCTATTGTAGGTTGAATTTTTGATTTAAGATGTTATTTGTTTTCTTTCATCCTTTCTTTCATTCTTTAATTTCTGTTTTCCCTTTTAGTGTAGTGTTATCTTGTCCCTTTCTTTATTTTCCGATTTAGAGTTTGGCTCATTTTTCTACCTTCATTTTCTTTGCCTTTAATCATCTTAATTCATTTCTCTAATCATGATAATGCATTTGTATATCGGGGAAATTGTTAGACGCGCAAAAAGCGAACACTAGCAAAACAGGTTGTGCTCATCGATTTTTTTATTTGGTTCTTTTGTTATTGTCAATAGTCTGTGAGAGTTTTGATCCCCGTCCACACCGACCCCTCTCCTTTGATCACATCCGCTTACCAATTTATGACAGGATGTTCTTAGAAATGGGGGGGGGGGGATTAATTATCTGATGCGTCAACAACAATGAATAAGGATATTCTTTTCAATTCGGTTCAAATCGGGTCTCTAAAACCCCCACCCTGTAAAAAGTATAAATTTACCCCAATGTTGCAGATTTAACAAGTTTGTCTTTTTGCTAAAACATCTGATTACATTATCTGCTCTTGATTGCGGTGTTAGTAACATCGGTAGATATTCGGATTGGGAAGATAATAATAATTAACATAATCAAAGTAAAGATTACTTGTCCAACGCATTTATTACGCGCAATTTTATACAAAATTATAGATGGGTTTAAAACGAATATTAATATCCTTGATACACTTATATGATGATCGTCGAAGTAAAGATTAACCTATCATTTTTTACGAACTGTTGGATATCATTGAGGGTCTAGACATTTTTTCAATTATTTCATTTCAGTAAAACAAGATTTTCCTTCGAATATATTTTGTTATATGAATTGGAAATGATAAAACCAAATCACAAAACCAAACCACAGCTTGGTACAATACATAATTCAGTGTTATATGGAAGATAAAAATAATAATACATGAGATTTGTAAAGCGCACTTTCCATCTTGATTAGATGCTCAATGCGCTTCAGAGCAGAACAACAAAACTATTTGCATATATGTAACTATTAAAAACTTTCCTAACGCATTTAGCTTAAATGCTTAAACACAAGAAACAGTATGTTTTCGAAAGCTACAATGACGTATTGTATGGAATGGGTACTTAACGAGTTAATTATCACTTGCCGACAAAGCAAGATTGGAGCTATACAAACCATTCTTTTCTTTTATTAAGAATTTTAGCGGGTGCTCACGCAAACGCTAACTATTAAACCTAACTATTCTTTCCGGGGAACAAAGGAGTTAGTCGAGCCAAGTTGAAGAATAAAAGCCCGTCCCGGTTCACCTCTATGTAATATAGTCGAAAATCCCTTTAATCATTCTTTTTCTTTTATTAAGAATTTTAGCGGGTGCTCACGCAAACGCTAACTATTAAACCTAACTATTCTTTCCGGGGAACAAAGGAGTTAGTCGAGCCAAGTTAAAGAATAAAAGCCCGTCCCGGTTCACCTCTATGTAATATAGTCGAAAATCCCTTTAATCATCACGCTCGATATCCCCCGCTATATTTTCTCTTTCTCTCCCTTTCCCCTCTTTATATCCCCCCCCCCATTTATTCACTCTTTTCCTTCTTGCTCCCCTTCACCTTTTCTCTCTTTCCCTCCTGCTGTCCCTCTATATGTTTTTTTCCCTTTCCTTCTTTTTTCCCTTTCCTTTATCCCTTCTCTTCCCTTTTCCCCTCTTCCTTTTCACTCCTTGATTATTTTCTCCCCTTTATTTTCTCTTGCTTTCCCTTCCCCTTCTTTTGTAATACCCTCTCCGTTATATTGTGAAACAACAGTTTCTTGTATTCTATAAAAATGTACAAGTAGCTTAATTTAACATAGCATTATATGTTGGGAAGAGAGAAAGAATAGTTTGAGAGAGGGATTGAGAAAGAACTAAACGATGAATGAAAATAAATTTGATGATGAGAGGTGCATATAAAAATGATGTCCACAGATAAACATCGGGAAAAGATGAGAGCTAGTGGTTGAGATAGATAAAGGTAAATCAGGGAGGGGATAAAAATGATAAAAATTAGAGAGGGGTTCCAGTATTTTGATAAGAATAGTCGTATCCTTTTCTTTCCTTTTCCTTGTTTCTTTTCTTAGTCCCTTTCCCTCTCTCTTTCTCCCCTTCAGTGACTTTTTCCCCGCTATTTCATCTTTCTCAATTTTCCCTTCCTTTTTAATTTCTCACCCCTTATTCCTTCTCTTTATCCTTCATTCTTTTGTTTGCCTTCCCTCTTTTCTTTCTATCTCACCTTCGCTTTTTTTCATCACCTCTGTTTTCTCTCTCTCTAGGTTCTTCTTCTTGTTTTAATTTCCCCCTTCCTTATCCCTTCTCCATTTTACCTTTTATTTCTTTTCTTTGCCCCACCCGTTCCCTCTTTCTCCTCTTAGCCCCCCCCCCTTCTCTTTCTCCCCTTTCCCCTTCTCTCAGTCCGGGCTCTCAGTTTTCTATTTCTCTTATCTCTTTTCTTCTCGTCTTCAATCCATCCCTTCCTTTTCGCCTTTTTCTTTCATCTTTGCTTTCTTCTCCCTTTTATCTGCATCTCGTAGATCCGCGCCTGAAAGGCATATCAGGGTATATAAAAAAGGATGGCCATGCAGGGAAAGAATAGAGTAACTAGGACGACCTCCGGAATGTAGGGTCAACATCGACAAATACCGGCTTCTTTGTCAGAAACTCATTATATCAGTTAATGAAATAACGGACACCACGGGGATAATATTCATAGGAAATGACCATTTACGCTGGTGCCAGTGTGTAACCCAACACAATAAGTCATTCGGTGAAAAGCCTAAAATCCCAGTTATCAGCCCAAAACTTTGTAATGTAATTTTCATAACAGATTTTATCCACGATAAATGATCGAAAACTTATGCTTGGTATGAGAAAAAGATCACACGCAGTCTTGAGCGAATGTCTCAAATCAGACTTCTTCTTTCGACCAAGAATGCACTGCCGAACATCCTAGAGAAAACACCCTAGGATAGACGCGGGCGCTAACTGCGGGCACTCATGTCCTAGGAGAGCGGACGCGGGCGTCTTCCCGCGTCCGCTCCCCTCAAATGCCCGCTACGGGCTACCGCGTTTGCCCGAGGGGGCATTGTGACGTTTCCCGCGGCCGGCACTGTAGGTTGAACATGGAAATTTGTGGTTACAAGCTGATAATTTACCAGGATAGATCCAGGAATATGTCTAAAAAGCATACTAAAATGCCTTACACATCATTTTTTAGGGTTTTCCGTAATCCAAGGTGGCGTTCGAACTTGGCCACCAATGACAGAAAATGGAAATAACTCATTCATTATCTAACCTTGGTATTACATTTCAGTGAACATTTCTCGGTTAAAAAGCGCAAAAGATATATTAGTTCAATTATAGTGAAGATAAGCAGACAAAGGTAATTGAAAGTCCAAGATGACTTCAAAATTGCTGCCGAAACCTACACATGCAAACAAAATCATCAATTAATTACTTTATTGTTTTAATTCGGTTTCTATTCAATGGTTTGGAGTGTCAAGTAATACATCGAAACATGTTTTAAGGACAGTCTGCGGTCAGGTATTCCAAAAGTCCAGGCTGTTTCCCCTAAAATGATTAAGGTTTTTTTAACCTAATGCCCTTTGCCCAATTAACTACTTTGTATCAATAAAATCGGTAATTCGCCCAGTCATATATCTACCTAGGTTTATCTTATTTTATTTCAGCTCTTGCCTATACATAAAGGCAAATATGTTACCAGACATAATGCAATTTGTATTGGTATATTATATTTTCTGTTCTAGGTTTGATAAGAATGAAGGAAAAACAGACGGCGTAGATACAACAAACATTTATGACATAAACATCCAGGTGGCAAAAGCTGGTGGTAAACTCTGGTCTGTTCACAAGAAAGGTCATGAAAATGAAGAAACTAAAGGTAAACACTTTTCAATCAAAGTAAAATCATAAAATACAATTTTGTGGTATTCTCATGATATTTCATTTTGACCTCATATCCCGGCCTCATATACAACTCCAACTCAAGCTTCAATGACAATTCAAAGCGGAAAACGACATATAAGTATTTTATTTAATAAGGGGTAGCCCATTCAACAATACAATGGGTACCTATTCACTCTAACAGTCAAGGAAACTCCCGCTTTTGCGAGAGCGACAGAATCTCGAATAACAGGGATTTGTGGTCGCATGACGTAATCTTTTAGGATCTCACCGAATAGCTCTCCTGTACAAAGTGAATGGGGTTTTCTGACATACCCTCACTAAAAAATTCATATAAAAAAAGCACCACGGTGGCGGATTTTTATTTTCAAATATGTTAAAGAAAACTAAATTTCTCATCTATATTCGAAAAAAGAGAATTCGCCACCGTGGTGCTTAGATGCTATTGAAGAAAGAAGACACATTTATGATGAAAAAATGCAAGTAAAAGTTCTCGTAAGAGGACGTTAGTCTCTGCGTTCAGCCTTTGTGCCGCGATACTCCGCTGCATGTTGTAGCCGAACGTGTGGTGTGTGTGTGTGTACTGCGTGTACAAAGTGTGCATAGAGCTATGGTACTACCATGCATGGACCTTCCATGACCATGTTGAAAGTTATTTTGGGTACGGCATTACATAATATCTGATAAGAAAGACTTGGAAAATATATTCGTTCCCATGGTACAGTATATATATAACCTCTAACCAGCTCTCCGGCGGTTAGTGCTATCATGGGCTAAATGGAAAATGGACATGCAGTTTTCGATAATGTTCATAATCTAAACCATTGATCTCACAGTCCTGTTCACTGCTAGCATGGATCATGTCGAATGGAGAATGGTCATGATCATAATGACATGACATGACATCATGATATTGCTTTTAACTCATCTGGGCTGGAAGTTTGGGGGAAGTTTGGACATGGATCGAGCTGACAGGCAGACTTTTATAATGCACTTTATTTGGTGACCGCTAGCCCCAATACTTTGCAGTATGTTTGTTTTGAAGGTGAATACAGTATACTTTTTTCCAATTCGTTGGCTTCGTCAACCAGCCAATGATTGCATGTTTAATACGACGTACAGACCTGTATTTGTCATGTTTTGAAATTGCATATCGACTTGATAATTTCCATGACTTCCGCCGGCACTAGTGGAAATAATATTTTAATGTATTGATCATGGATTGTGCAGCAGATAATAAGCTGATACATGACGGTGGATCCAAAAATATGGTCTAATTACGGCACATTTAACGTCCGGATTAAGGGTAAGTGATGAACGAAAATCAAATTGAATGCTTGACAATAAATGAGAGGGAGAGAAAGAGAGAGGGGGAGAGAGAGAGAGGCACATGTTTTACAGATAACAACAATGCACAGTTGTATACACGCGTACACATGCACATTTTCACCGCTCTTACCGAGTGTTTCGCACACATACATAAGGGTCTGAAAACAGCCGAGAAAGACTACACAGGGCGAAGGTTTTCAGCGGTGATTCACGCTTCGGTGAACGCAACTATCTCGAAAAAGGGACATTTCAAACGATCTCGGAAAACCGGGAGTTTCCCTGACTGTCTAATGGGATAAGGGATACTTAAGGATAAAACACATATGAAAATCAGCAAAGACTACAATAATTGTCAAGATTAAATCTGGGTCTTTGTTTACTAGAAATTTGGTCAACAATCACCCCAAAATCATAATCAACCTCAAAAACCCAAGCATCCTTTTTTAAAGTGAAGAGAGCTATGATGTAGTCAAAGTACACATTCCGGTTTAAAGCTGTTTATTACATTATATCATTTCGCTCCAAATACATGAAATATAGAAAATTGACGAAACCTTGTGTTTTGTTCATGTACACAATATCTTTTTTTATGCTTTCTTGTCAATTTGTGGCTGCTGAATATACCTTATTTTTATTTTTAAAATACAGTATTTATCACTTAACTCATAGAATGAATGATATATATTATGCTTTCACGTAGGGTATCATTTTAAAGAATATTAGACAGCCAAGAAAGATAGCCAAGCGTGATTGGTCCACGTGATATGATCGAAATCGATGTATTTTCCCAGCCGGTCCACCTTCGGTGAATATATTTTGCTCACTGATCACTATTACCTGCATTTATGGTGCTTACTCCCAGCTCGCATTATACATACTACAGCCAATGTCTATGTGGCAGCTATTTTGGAAGTCAAAATACAGTATCTAACAGACACTATAAACCCGAATAATAGTTTCGTTAAAAATTATGTTTGACAGTATCCCCTTACTTTATCACATATAAACCCCTCAAACAAGTTTTGAAATCTGTGTTTGACGGTTCTAGGACAATTACCCCCCAGAAAATTACCCCCCGGACAACTACCCCCGACAATTACCCCCTGAGGACAATTACCCCCCGGACAACTACCCTCCGGAAAATTACCCCCCCAGAAAATTACCCCCCGGACAACTACCCCCGGACAATTACCCCCTGAGGACAATTACCCCCCGGACAACTACCCTCCGGAAAATTACCCCCCGAGGACAATTACCCCCGGACAACTACCCCCGGAAAATTACCCCCCTGAGGACAATTACCCCCGGACAACTACCCCCCGGACAACTACCCCCCGGACAATTACCCCCCGGACAATAACCCCTAGACAAAGGGAGTGCACAGAATCATAGATCCAGGGGGCCGAGGGGCCCGCCCCCCTATTGGCGGAGCAAAAAAAATGAAGAAAAAAGGGGAAAGAAAGAAAAAAAAGAAGGGGAAAGAAAAGAGCGAAAAGAAGAGGTAAAATAAGATGAGGGAGACGAGTGAAAAAAAGGTCAGAGGAAGGCTTGAAAATGATTAAAAATATATTTCGCACTCGCTTCGCGCTTACATAGCCTGTTTGATGAGGTTTATATCTTGCTAAATAGGCTGATATGTAGCTTAAAAAATAAGTTTTGAAGTCGATCTACAAAGCATTTATCAGCTCGGACATTATTCATTTTTTTATTTACATTTTGATATTTTAAGTGCTCTGTTTAATGTCCGTTTTATGGTGTGAATATAACTTGCAGCTTGCATGCGCTATGCGCTCGCATAATTTGATTTGCCAAATATATAAATCATCTTTATTTCATAGTCAAATAGAGAAGTTACAATAAACCCAGGTCCTCTGCCAGTGATTATGGGACAAATTCCTCTTCACTGGCAATAGGCAGGGTGATAATACACAGTATTGATTGAACAATTCATAAGGTACAATACATATAGTAAGATTTAACACATAATTTACATTACATAAGAAAGCTGAATATATTCTTGACTAGATGGAATGGCGTAGAGTATGCAGAAAGTTACAAGCATGTTAAATGAAAAAGAAAGGTGACTGTCTCAATGAAATGAAAGAGAGATGAAGAGAGGGACCAGACAGTAATAAGAAAATACAAAATTGGCACCATCACTTTGTGATGAAGATATATATACATATATATAGGTACGCATCGCCACAACGAAAACAGTGTTACGTACTTATTCAAGTTCATAGAATCTTGTTATGATAAATATTTCCATTATGTGAACTATTGTAATTATGTTTTAAAATAGATAGACTAATAAATTAAAAAAAAAGTTCAAGTTGTTTATCCTGATTGACATTTGGAAGTTATAGATATTACAAATAATCCATTGATTTAATCAAATATATTGTTTGAATGATTCACATTCTATGTATGTTATTATTAGACAGTAAGTATACATGTAATTGTTTCATAAACGTCACTGAATATAAATTATAATTTAGAGATCACAATACCTATATCTTGAGAGAAAAAAAGTGGAGTTACTTATCTTTATAATGGTCAAAATTATCAAGCAGATAAAGAAGGCTAGCTTTGGTTGTTTTCCGGGACACTGAGCAATGGGGGCTCGGTCCAAGTTGGTTGGTCTTTTGCAAGGAACAAAGAATAGCTAGTCATGATGCTCATCTTGCTTATTCTATTCAACATCATTTTGTTTTTCTTCCCTAGTTTCATCGTTTTGAGTAATGATTTGATTCTAACTTTATTTTGCTTAGACACATAACCTCTTGAACCTACTTCTATACAGAAAAGTTTGCATGAATATCCCTGGTCAATAATGTCATTAGTTAGAGGTGCATACTTATTGCATTTGCTCACATGACGTGAATCAATGTTCTGTTCGATGGGAACTGTGAGCTCAACAACAATGACTTCTTTATTTTGGACAGATGAAAGAACAAGATCGGGTCTTAGTGGAGTCGGTAGAATATTCACAGGAATTGTGGGATGATTGGCTTTGTCAGGAAGATCTACTCGGAGAGTGTAATTTTACAGATAATGATGACTGAAGACACTCTATATCGCATTCAAAATGTTGTTGTGTCTCCATGTGTATCGACCTTGTTCTAACATGATTTTGCATCCATTTAGAACATGCAGGAGGGTCTGTTTATTTCCACACAGTTTACAATTTGCCGAGAGTTTTTACCCCATCTCTGAAGGTTCCTGAAAGTAGGGAGACAGTCAATAGATGACCTGACTGCAAAACTAAGAACTTTGGATGGTAGGTCGTATATAATACTTTTCCAGGTGAGATCTTCCTGCTCAAGCCTCATGAGCTCCAAGAATTTACCTTGGAGCAGCAATCCCTCAACCTTATCGGTCCATATATCTTGATATTTGCTTTTAACAGCACATGTGATATTTGATTTCACTTTTGACCATTTTCTACCAGGCGTAGTGTTCATTGAAATGTTTACCATATCTCTAGCATCAGTATTACCATACGACTTCCTAGAGTAAGATTCTTCTCTTACTATACATGCCGTCATAGCGGCATTGACTCTTTCATCAGCACGAATAAGGCAATGTGCTACTGTCTGTGCATGACATTCGCTATAGACTTGGGAAATGGTCGGAATACCCATACCTTGTTGGCAGTGAACAATTGCAAGTGTTGCCCCTTGTGGCATATTCAGCCACTTCTTTAAGAACCTTGAGCTGCACTTGTCAAGACTAGATCTTTGCGTCTTAGTGAGGTCATGCACAGAAAGCAGGAATTTAATTGCATAAAGAAAATATTTCGTGTATATTTTCAGTTTATACTCTGGACGGATACATGCAGAATCTATGTTGTTTAAGGTTGTTTCTATTTTATCTCTTATCATATTCATGCAGCCATGAGACGAACCTGTGACCCATGTACCAAGAAATTTCTCAGGAGAATCTTTAACCTTAGTAAGGGGGGTGCCATCAATTCGAAAGATTACCTCTTTCATTGAACCACTACTTATTGACAACGATTTACATTTAGGTAGTTTTAGAGAGAAATTCATTGATCTAGCAATTCTTGAGATTTCGTTCATTAGCTTCTGGTGTTTTGTTTTGTGATTTGTAACAAGAATAAAATCGTCAGCATATGGTAGTGTTATAATCTTATACCCGTTCAATTCATATCCATGAGAATCTTCAAACGTTTTAAGGAAACTTATTATAGGGTCAAACACCATGATAAATAGTACAGGAGAAAATGGGTCTCCCTGAAAGGTTCCCTTTTTGAAAGGAAACCTAGATGATTTCCATCCCGGTCCTTGAACATAACCATTAAGTCCATTATACAGAGTTTTAACATATCTAATAATCGAAGGTGGGATCCCATTTCGTTCAAGGGTATGATCTATCAAATCGTGATTCACAGATCCAAACGCATCCGCGAGATCGAAAAATGTTACATGAACTGTTCTCTTCCTATGACGGGCATCAGCGATGATCTCCGTAAGGCATCTCGAGTGTTCTATACATCCACTAACGTCAGGAAGAAATGCCTTTTGGGTTGTGGTATCGATTAGGTTATTAGCTTGGAGGTAACTTATCGTTCTGCTGGCTAGGATCTGGTGATATAACTTTCCTACGCAGGAGGTAAGAGCTGGATCTGGATGTAGTACAGTGCAGGACCGTTAGGTAAAATGCACCGGGTTAGGAGAGGGCGCAAATGAGTTTAGTCGAAACGTAGGTGGCTTTCCTCGATCTTGGCTTTAAACACCTCTGGTGATGTACTGCTGACAACTTCGTTAGGGAGTTGATTCCAGGCCAACGTTGTATTCACAAAAAAAAAATTCTTAACTGCTCTGTGTTACAATGTCTTATTGAGAAACACTTACAATTATTTGTAACTTGTTTCTCTACCACATTAGTAGCATCAAAGTTTACAAATTTCTTAGTTTTGATATTACGTTTGGGTCTTGCTTTAATAAGAAATTTATCAACAGGAAGGGCAGGAACCAACCCCTCGACCACTTTGAAGTAGGATGTAAGTTTCAGGACTTGGCGTCTTGAGGCAAGAGTAGGCAGGTTGAGATTCTCTCTCATCTTGGTAATCGAGCCTGGTTCTCGAGAGCTGTAGTCGCCACAGATGAACCGTACTGCTCTACGCTGTGTTTTCTCCAGACATTGAATGTCCTTCTGAAGATAGGGATCCCAGACACATGCACCATATTCCAGGATAGATCTGACTAGTGCAATGTATGCTGTGCGTTTGCAATTCTCTGGGCAGAAACTTAGATTCCTTCTGAGTAAAGCAAGGACAGAGTTTGCCTTCCTCACAGCTTTGTTGATCTGGGGTGACCATTTCAGATTGTCGGCTAGTGTTACTCCAAGATATGAATGTTGAGATACATGTTTGAGTATACTGTCATTTATGGTGTAGAAGTATGAGGTTTTGGCATTTATGCTCATAACATGGCACTTGTTAGCATTGAACCTCATTCCCCAGGTGGATGCCCAGCTTGCTAATGCAGTAAGGTCCTGCTGCAGCTTATGATGGTCTCGTTGAGACTTGATCTGTCTATACAGCACACAGTCATCTGCGAATAAGCGAACCTGTGACTGGACGACATCAGGGAGCTATCATACGAAAATTTGAAGGGTCTTTCGTGTCGCCACCTTTGTGTAAGAGAGTTATTCTGCTATTTTTCCAACATTCGGGTGGGTCCCCCTCAGTGAGTATTTTGGTGAACAGAGTGGCCATAAATCTGTGCGTAGTCGGGAGATTTCTCAGTATTCCATACATAATACCATCATCTCCAGGGGCTGATTTAGATTTCTTTGCTCGAAGGATGTTTTTTAATATCTTTAGGTTTAATAGCATTCATGTCAAAACTGGTATCAAATCTATCGGGTAACCAGGGGAACCAGTTCAATTGTGAAAAGTCTAATGGGGATTGCTCAGAGTATTTGGATAGAAAGTACTTATCAGCTTCCTCCTTAGAGAACTGAGGTTTCTGTTGGGAGGAAAGTAGCTTTCCCTCTGAACATTTTTTCGCGAAGTCAAAAAAATTACTCCTGAACATTTTTTCCTGATGTGATGTCAGCTTACGCTCGTCATTTCTTCGCTTTATTTTGTTTAAGAAGCTCACTGTTTTGACTGCTTCTTGAAACGCTTTCCTATCTTCTTCCGTACCATGTCTACCAAATGCTTTTTTCCGCAATTCATTCTTCTTTTCTTAGCCTCCGAGAGTGTTTTTGGTACATGACTTTGGAACCGACTTTCCCTTTCTTCACGTGTGAATTCACTTTTGCTAGACAGGAAGGTTGTTAGCAGATGTGAAAATTGCTCTCCAGCTACTTTTGGAGAAACACTTTCAGAACCTAATTCAAAATGTAAGGGTTCGAGTATATCTGAAAGTTCATCGTTGTAATTTGTCCATACGTGGCTTGGAAGAGATGGGACATCAAAACGTAAAGCATAGTTTTCACGTGAACATACAAGTACGATTTAGTATTGGCAGACGACTTGACGCTGGAGTTCCACTTAAATTTCTCTAAATGGAGTTCGTTGTAGAAGTCACACATAGTAATCACAATAGTCACAGTGAACATATAGATGTAAACACATAGAAAAGGAGATGTGAGTGTGGCTAAAATCCAGATTTAGAGCAAACTACTTAAAACCCCCCCTTTTATGACAGTGTACCAAAAATTTCGTCTCACGATTTGCGCTTGCATTTTTGTTAAAAATATATTAACTCACAAATCCTATTCATGATTACAAAAGTGCTTAAAATATCCAGTTTTCAGGCCTCAGTGTCAACACATTTCTTTCACTCATTAGGCTTATTACATTAATAGATATGATAATAAAAAATTCATGAATTCTTAATGACTAAATTGTTCCTTTTAAAAAAGAGAATATCGACAATATCACAGTTTCATATGTTTCATATCGCGCTTAGGAAAAGGAATAAGAAAGTTGTCACCAGTTTCATATGATAACAAAATATCCTTAGACCTAGAATGTCCAGGTCCTAGGTCAAAATACTAATGAAGATTTCAGCTTGTGCTTCACACTCGCATCACTTATTAAGTGCTTTCCACATCCACTTCACCATTTTCATACCCGAATATCAAGTATTTTCCGCTCGCGCTTCGCCCTTGCATTATTGATTTTCGTGATAAATATATCAGAATGCCCAGATTCTAAAACACGTGTACAATATTGATATATATGCAGCTTCATTTTTATTCAAAATGTGCTAAAATTGTCTAGTTTCAGATCAGATCGCGCTTGTGCGCTCGCATAATTAATGTAGGAAGAACAAAAAATTACCCATCCTTTTTCATGATTTACAAAACATGATAAGAGTGTCCAATCTTTAGGTCTGAAATCTCAATTTTTTTTCTGTTCGCGCTTCGCGTTCGCATCAATTGTTTGGTTTTATACCTATACTATCAATGATTACAAAAAGTACTTAAAATGTCCTCTTTTTAGGTCAGAATTTCACCAGAAATTCAGCTCGCGCTTCGCGCTCATAGTTGAAATATGTATCGTTTAAATGGCTAACTGCAAAACCTTATAACAGGTCCCTTTTCGATCAAGCCAGAAACCATATTAAAAGTTTCTCCTTGCGCTTAGCGCTCGCAGTAATTATCTATTTAGTTACATACGCATCTTGTTCAGCTTCACAAATATTTCCCAGAATTGTCAATTTTCAGGTGAAAATATATAATATTATTATTTATTATTACTTAGTATTTGTACTGCGCTTTTCCCATTAGGACATAACCGCTTACAATGAATTAATTAAATGTAATATTTTAAAAACTACAAAGTACGAAAGCGATTTTGAGTATTTCGCGCTCGCACTATTTATATAGGGCTTATAAGATAATGACACTTTTTATGTTGTTTTATAAGAATAAAGCGTAGCAATGACTGATAAGACATCGGCGTTTTGCCCCCCTCCCCCGCCCATATTTTTCACGACCAAGAAAAAAAGAGAAAAGCAAAGGGATGAGGGTGAAATATAGGCCTATCATTTTCGAAAAAAATTTTAGGCAAAATCTATCAAAAACTTTGATTTTTGTGATAAAAATGTTGAATTTTTTGTTCGCTCGCTTCGCTCACAACTTCTTATTAATTTTTACGTGATACGCTGTATTTAGCGCCCTCGAAATTTTTGGCCCATTTCTCCACAAGGACAACCCCTTCAAAAAACAAATTAAAATCAACTTTGAGAGGCAGATCTGGGTAAATTTTTGCAATCTTCGCAGTGGCGTAGTATACGGGGGGGGGGGGGGCAGAGGGGTACGTGCCCCTCCCTGAGACTTGGTTTGCCCCCCCCCCCCTGAAAAAAATTGACGGAGCCGAAAGAAGGGGAAAGATAGAAGAAAAATAAGAGGAAAATGAAAGGAAGAACAGGATTAAATAATATAAGGTGAAGGGAAGACTTTCTTTTTATGTCACTTTATAAAATTTTCGCTTACGCTTCCCGCTCCCATTGCCTTTTCGATTAGATTCATGTCTTGCTCAATATAAGCTGATATGGAGCTTAAAATATCAAGTTTTAAAGTTAATATAGAAAACATGTTTTATTTCGGTTATCGAGCTTTTATTATTTTTAAATTTACAAATTGATTTTTCAAGTGCTCTGTAAAATATCCGTTTTATGGTCTAACTATTAATATTTTCAGCTCACGCTGCTCGGTCGCATTATTTGATTTGCATAGGCCTACTTCTTTATAAATTCTTACAAACTGTCCTTATATGTATACTACCATGATTGTCAATTTGTAAAGTAAAACACTGTATTTTATTATGTCATAATGTTTACAATTTCATAATTTTAGTACTTAATTTCCTTTTTTAATGTTTAATTGCTTTCAACCAAGAATAATACACACAAAACACCTTGTAATTTTACCATTTAGGGCCTAAATGGTAAAATTACAAGGTGTTCTTGTGTGTGTTATTATCTTTGCATATTTTTTTAAGCTTACTGTATTAAGTCATATAGCCACATGTGCTGCACTCAACCCAGGTGAGGTAAATTGGTACCTGGCAGGAATTTATTCCTTGAAACGCAGCGCGCGTAACAGCTGCACTGCTAAAGCCAGGGTAATTATGCTGCATACTAAAGAGCGCTTAGAGACTTCTGACAAAGTAAGTGTAAAGTGCTACATGTATATAAGCAAGTAAAGTTATTATTAATCTGGGATGTGCACCATTTGTTTCTTAGCTACTTGTTCGTTGAATTTTTTTAAAATAACAGGTTTATAGGTCCTACTTGACAGTGTTAGTGTTAATAGTTGCGTTATCGATGTTTCTACCTATGAAGGTGTCTTTTTTACGTTTTATCTATTTGCCTGTGATTTCTTTCCTGAAATTAAACCCAAAATAAATATTTTTAAAAATCAGATCAGTTGGAATCAGAGATATTCAGCATTTATGATTATTATGACTAATCGTGTTGAATCTTTCTATGAAAACTTAGTATGAGGGCCACTTTACACATTTTCTGATGTATATATGCATAGCCAAACGAGAGGTTTCAGGTAAAAGCCCCTACTCATTTTTCATGATGCAGAAGGCGCCGCTAAACAAAAAAGTAAAAAAGAAGAATGTGAGAGAACAGGAGAAAGACCAATATAAAAGAGAAAGTAAAAAGTAAAAAGTTATTAACGTAAGATAAAATATGAAATATTTCGAAAACCTGTGACACCGACCAAAACTTACAATAGGTCCCGCTTAATTCTAACCTTGATGCTGGAGAGAAGGGGGGGGGGGGATTTTCTGGGGTAATTGTTCGGGGGGAGGGCAATTGTCCGGGGGTAGTTGTCTGGGGGGTAATTGTCCGGGGGGTAATTGTCCGGGGGGGGTAGTTGTCCGGGGGGAATTGTACGGGGGGTAATTTTCCGGGGGGTAATTGTCCGGGGGTAGTTGTCCGGGGGGGTAGTTGTCCGGGGGTAATTGTCCGGGGGGTAATTGTCCTCGGGGGGTAGTTGTCCTCAGGGGGTTATTGTCCGGGGGGTAGTTGTCCGGGGTAGTTGTCCTCGGGGGGTTATTGTCCGGGGGTGTTGTCCTGATCCCGTGTTGGGCCATTGATTTCTCACAACTCCCAATTTTACACGATGCATATTTTACATCATTCAAAGGATCATTTAATTCTCTTTATAATGACCATGCTTGATATGATCATGCAATTTACGAAAAGAGCAGGATTCAAAAGTGTTGGTCGAGGTCTGAATTGAAAAGTTGCAAAACGAACAGAAATAGCCATGGTGGGTCAATACAGAACATGATTCTTTCGTCTGTGTCAATATAGATGAAAATCCATTCAAATCAACCCCCCTGCTTCTGTCATGTCTGTAGTGATGGCACTGTGATATAACATGGTTTGAGTCGTTGTTTGAAATACACATGCATGTTTGTTTGCTATGTTTTTGCTTGTGCAGAGGTGTGTTTGATTCCATGTTAATGGTGATGTTAAGGTGCATGAAAAAATTTAAAGAAACCGTTGAGAAACTCACTCATCGCCACTGAAAAAAACCATTGACTTTCAATAATGTGTCATTTTGCAACTTTTTTTAATTTCGACCTTGCCCCACATTTCAAAGCACTGCACCTCCATGTGAACGATAATTATATCACGTAGGGTATCATTTTAAAGAATATTAGACAGCCAAGAGAGATAGTCAAGCGTGATTAGTCCATAGCGGGTCACGTGATATAATCGAAATCGATGTATTTTCCCAGTCGGTCCACCTTCGGTGAATATATTGACCAACCAGTCCATTAATAGATTTTTTTACGTTTATGGCGCCCTCTTGTGGATTAGATGTTACTATGCATTATCGGCTTGCCTTGGGTCCTGGACCTGGACTGGGCTCGAACTTAGATTTAGATCTAGGGCTAGGCCTA
Organism: Lytechinus variegatus; assembly: GCF_018143015.1. NCBI lineage: Eukaryota > Metazoa > Echinodermata > Echinoidea > Temnopleuroida > Toxopneustidae > Lytechinus > Lytechinus variegatus. The sequence goes on along the minus strand of NC_054745.1, from coordinate 2,659,476 downwards.
AACAAAGTTGATTTGAATAGAAAGCGGTCATTCACTACGTTACTTAGATATCTATAGATCAATATCTAACGTTAGATCTATATAAGTTCAATCAATCACTGTGAATATCATAAACATGCTGCACGTTAGGCCTAAAAAAGAACATTGACTTTCAATATTGTGTCATTTTGCAACTTTGGAATTTTGTCCCTGCCCCACATTTGAAGGTACTGCACCTCTACGTGGTTACACTTCGTAATTCAGAAGGTTCGTTATTCCAAAACACGCAAATTGCCTATACCTTGATGTTCGTTAATCCGAAAACGTAAAAGGGTTCGTTAATTCGAACATTTGTGTCGTTATTCCGAAGGTTAGATTATCCGAAAACGAAATAAGGTTCGATGTTCCGAAGTTTCGTTAATCCGAAAACAAAATAGGGTTCGTTGTCCCGAAGGTTCGTTAATCCCAAAACGAAATAAGGTTCCTCGTTCCGAAGGTTCTTTAGTCCGAAAACGAAATAAGGTTGGGTTAATCATTTAGATTTCGGACTAACGAACCTTCAGAATTACGAACCTCATTTCGTTTTCGGATTAACGAACCTTTGGAATTACGAAACTCTCTTCGTTTTCGGACTAAAGAACATTCGGAATTACGAATCTCATTTCGTTTTTGGACCAACGAACCTTCGGAATAACGAACCTTCGGAATATCCGAATCTTCGGAATAACGAAGCTTCGGAATTACGAATGTATGCGCCTTCATGTGACCCATAATCATATCATGTAGGGTATCATTTTAAAGGGAATCAAGTGCTCTATTCATTGATATTAGTATTATATTTTGATATTTACTAAAACCGAGGAGGGATAATCGATGAAAATTAGATTTCCAAACCTTTTTGAGGAGTTTATACCCTTTTTACTGCTTACCTTGTAATTTATTTCGTCCTCTTTCTCATGCATATTATGTTATGCAGGGCCCGCTAGAAGAACAGCTTACAGCTGAGAGGGGCTACCCTGAATTATTATTATCATTATTATCACTCTAAAAAATGAAGTGCTAATTTAACTCTTATGAGCGTGTATAGTGACTGCATTTCGGAGTGCTGATTTGTCTTGTTCAAATTTAAACTAGATAAATCAGCACTCCGAAGTGCAGTCACTATACAAGCTCTTTAAGAGTTTTATAGCACTTCATTTTTTTAGATTGTAATACTGTTTGGGCCAGTGGCGGCTATTTTAAATATCAAAATACAGCAATGTTCCCCTACATGACATAATAAATGATATATCTCCTTTAAACGTTTGCATATAGTACTTTGCTCATAGATCACAATTTCTTGCAGTTTATTACTCTTTTTGTGAAAATTAGTTTTCCCTATTCATATTGTACATAATAGAGTATATAGGGACCTGTGGTGGTCATTTTTAATATCCAGAAAAGAAATATTTTATCAAAAACTATTTTTTCAGTGAGTATTTCACTCCTGCAATACAATTTTATAGCCAATGTGCTGGCAATTTTATGATTTCATGCGTAATTTGCATATTTTGGTGGCCATATTGGATTATGCCAATTTGCAGAAAATGCTCGAGGTTATCCCAGTTGCATCATTCAGATTCGTAATTAGCACCCTCGAATTGACAAGAAACCATTAAAAAATATTGTATTCATGAAAAAAAAATGTTACGCCTCTCTTCTCCTGAGCCTGTTGCATAGAAATTTCGACATTAATTTCGATCACGACATAAAAATCATGCATAATTTATGTCGTTGATATATATTTCGTTGCATAAAAGTATTTATAGCAATAGGCCCTTCTACATTATTTTACCGGCGCCTATTTATTGGAATCAGGGGACGCTGATCATTCTGGACCGGTGCCGATTTAAGCAAGTAGTGCTGATTATGTTTACCGACGTCACGTAAGATTCAAGCAGCGGCAATTCAAAATCGACTGGCGCCAATTTAGAACCAGGAGGCGCCGAATATTGTTCACAGGGGCCGATTTTTAAGAAGATGGCGCTGATTATTCTTGACCAGCCCCGATTTATATATAGGTGGGGCTGATTATCCTTGATCAGCACCGGTTAAGAACTCAGGCAGCGCCAATTTTTCTTTACCGGCGCCGATTTATAACCAGATGGCGCCGATTATTCTTGTAGGCACCGACTTAGATTTAGGTATAAAGCGCTAATTATCCTTGATCGGCGCCGGTTAAGCTTCTGGCAGTGCCGATTTTTCCTGACTGGCGCTGATTTCTAACCAAGTAGCGCTGATTATTCTTATTTACTATCAATAACTGGGATATACCCATTTGATTTGCTAGTTAATTACGATTAACTTGCGTGCCGAATATAGAGTACACAATTTTCCTGCGCGCGCGCTGCATCTCCCTATTAACGCACTATCCTAAGATCATCGCGCAATTTGGCGTCCATATCCTCTTTTACTTTCGCCTGCGTTCGAGTTCAGTCGCAAAGCTAAGTACACTCTCAAAAATTGCAATTCTGTTTTCTTTTTGGATACTTTTATTGTGCATTCTTCTCTTATCAGTCAAGGAAACTCCCGCTTTTGCGAGAGCGACAGAATCTCGAATAACAGGGATTTGTGGTCGCATGACGTAATCTTTTAGGATCTCACCGAATAGCTCTCCTGTACAAAGTGAATGGGGTTTTCTGACATACCCTCACTAAAAAAATCATATAAAAAAAGCACCACGGTGGCGGATTTTTATTTTCAAATATGTTAAAGAAAACTAAATTTCTCATCTATATTCCAAAAAAGAGAATTCGCCACCGTGGTGCTTAGATGCTATTGAAGAAAGAAGACACATTTATGATGAAAAAATGCAAGTAAAAGTTCTCGTAAGAGGACGTTAGTCTCTGCGTTCAGCCTTTGTGCCGCGATACTCCGCTACATGTTGTAGCCGAACGTGCATGTGGTGTGTGTGTGTACTGCGTGTACAAAGTGTGCATAGAGCTATGGTACTACCATGCATGGACCTTCCATGACCATGTTGAAAGTTATTTTGGGTACGGCATTACATAATATCTGATAAGAAAGACTTGGAAAATATATTCGTTCCCATGGTACAGTATATATATAACCTCTATACAGCTCTCCGGCGGTTAGTGCTATCATGGGCTTAATGGAAAATGGACATGCAGTTTTCGATAATGTTCATAATCTAAACCATTGATCTCACAGTCCTGTTCACTGCTAGCATGGATCATATCGAATGGAGAATGGTCATGATCATAATGACATGACATGACATCATGATATTGCTTTTAACTCATCTGGGCTGGAAGTTTGGGGGAAGTTTGGACATGGATCGAGCTGACGAGCAGACTTTTATAATGCACTTTATTTGGTGACCGCTAGCCCCAATACTTTGCAGTATGTTTGTTTTGAAGGTGAATACAGTATACTTTTTTCCAATTCGTTGGCTTCGTCAACCAGCCAATGATTGCATGTTTAATACGACGTAAAGACCTGTATTTGTCATGTTTTGAAATTGCATATCGACTTGATAATTTCCATGACTTCCGCCGGCACTAGTGGAAATAATATTTTAATGTATTGATCATGGATTGTGCAGCAGATCATAAGCTGAAGATGAATGCTCAGGAATTAACATGAAAGTTGGATATTACGGATATACATGACGGTGGATCCAAAAATATGGTCTAATTACGGCACATTTAACGTCCGGATTAAGGGTAAGTGATGAACGAAAATCAAATTGAATGCTTGACAATAAATGAGAGGGAGAGAGAGAGAGAGGGGAGAGAGAGAGGCACATGTTTTACAGATAACAACAATGCACAGTTGTATACACGCGTACACATGCACATTTTCACCGCTCTTACCGAGTGTTTCGCACACATACATAAGGGTCTGAAAACAGCCGAGAAAGACTACACAGGGCGAAGGTTTTCAGCGGTGATTCACGCTTCGGTGAACGCAACTATCTCGAAAAGAGACATTTCAAACGATCTTGGAAAACCGGAAGTTTCCCTGACTGCTTATTTCAATCTTATTTCTTTAATTTAAGATTGTTGTAAGATTATCCCGTCGCGCGGAGCTTCCGTCATATTTATTTCACGTTTTTCGTTCCTCTTCTCGTGAGTTTGTTTTTTAAGATACGTTTCTCAACAGGCAGGTTGTCTTCACTTCTCCGCCCCATAGCTCAGCGCCTCCCTGCGTGTCGCGGGCGTTGACTTCGCTCCTTTTTAATTCCTTTAATTCTTTTTATTCACTGACTTCTTCGTTTATACGACTCTCGTCGTGAATTTATTTGAATTATTTCTCCACAGATACGTTCTGTAGGACGTCAGGAGCGTCGTATTTCAGTCTTGTTTTTAGGTTCTTTGTTTCTTGTTTCGAGTTAGTTGATTGTTCTTTTGTTTCAATCAATCCTTTGTTCTTGTGTTTATTAATTGAATTAATTAGTTAATTAATCAATTAATTAATTATTTGATTAATTAAAAAAAAAATCAGACCTTGTCTTAATTTTTTTTCTTTCACAAGAATACTTAGAAATTTTTTTTAAGGAAGCCGTCTCCTGTCAGCGTTCGTCGCCTTTGGTTCGGCCTTCCTTCTCGGGAAAGCTATTTTTGTTTATCCCCTTTTTCTTTTTCAGGTCAGCTGCTGGTTTCCGGACTTATATTTTTTTTTCTTAAACTTCTTGTTTAAAAAAAAGGGAATCTTGTTTTCTTTTTTTTCTTTAGCTGATCTTCACCTCAAGAAAAATTATTTTTCCTTTTGAACAGGTGGACACAAAAAAAAAAATTCGTGTTTTCTTTTTTTTAGGTGCTTCCCCCTTTTTTCTTTTCAGAATTTTTATAGCGGAAGCAGCTTCTTGTTGTGGTTTTTTCTAACGGACTTCTATAGGGACAGTGTCTCATAACAATTCTTTAATTATTACTGTTTCCTTTTGTTCTGGGATTTTACCTTGTATCCTCCTTGTGAGATTTGATTTTGACTCTCAAAAGTCCGCTTTTTGAGGTCTTTTGACTTCTGGGGTTGGTTTTTTTTTGGTATTGATATTGGTATTTATTTTCCATATCACAATGTTAAAAAAAATACAATGTAAATGTAAATGTATGTACATAATAAAAATCGAAAGTGAGATGGCTGGATTAACCCACTCAGCTTTGTTAATGCAACAAAGCTCTTCTTCCTTGGGGTCCAGAAAATATGTAACAACAGTTACTGTACATAACATATGATATAAAAACAGTTACTGTACATGACATAAAATAGAATTAAACATAATAATTTAACTAAACAATAATGAAAAACAGTAAAAAGAATACAAGAGAATACATCTATACCCTATAACGCGACCCCCCCCCCCCATCCCCACCCGCCCACTTGTCGCTAGTATTTCTTTTAAAGGTCAGGGCAAGACTGAATTAACTTATTTAAATTTTTATAAAAAGTAAATAGGCTATTTGACAATTTTATTGTAGATGGTAGGTTATTATATTCTTGTGATCCTCTATATAAGAACGTTCTTCGACAGCATTCACACTTGGGTTTGGGGATTTTAATATTTCCTTGCGATCGGAGAGAATACGAATGATTACAATATTGAAAAGACTCTGCTAAATAAGGTGGGGCTAAGTTATGAAGGGATTTGTATACCATTATGTTTAAATGTGATTTACGCCTTGATTTGAGAGACTGCCATCCTAGTTTTATATGAATGTCATGGTTTGAAACGTGATTAAACGAATTTATTTTTAAAATGAGACGTCCGGCCCTATTTTGTAATTTTTGCAAACGTTCAGTGTGTTTTTTGCTTGCCGAATCATAAACAATATCTGCATAATCAAAAAGTGGAAGGATAATAGAATTGTAAACCATCTTCAGATTGGATTCTGATATAAAATGTCTATGACGGGCCAGAAAGCTGACTACCTTACTAATTTTAGTGCACATTTCGTCAATGTGTATATTCCATTTTAACTTTGGATCAAGGTACATTCCCAGATATTTAACAGTATTTCGTTGATCAATACGTTTACCAGATATAGTTACATTTAAAATATCACATTTAGATAGCATTTTCCCAGTTCCAAATAACATGCAAATGGTTTTATTAACATTAAGACTTAGTTTATTACAACATAACCAGTTATGAATTTTACGGAGATCAAAATTTATATTTTTTTCAATAATATCAACATTTCTATGAGAAAAATACAACACTGTATCATCTGCATATAAATGCAATTTGCAGTTTTTTACTTGTGTTATGAGATCATTTATGTAAATTGTAAATAAAATTGGTCCAAGTATGGAGCCCTGAGGAATTCCATAGTTTATATATAATATATTTGATATTACAAAATCTATTAAAGTACACATCTTCCTATTGTACAAGGCGTCCGTCGAAACACCAATTCTTGAGAGTTTTCTAATAAGTATTGTAGTATCTACGGTGTCAAAAGCTTTTTTCAGGTCGATGAACACAGCACCAGTATAAAAGCCATTATCCATTTCTTTCAACCATTCATCGGTAACTTTCAATAAAGACGTTACAGTCGAATGCTTTTCTCTGAAGCCCGACTGTTGGGGACAAAGTATATTGTATTCTTTCATGTAAGATTTCAATTGATTACTAACAAGTTTCTCAAGAATTTTCGAAACAGTTGGTAAAATTGATATCGGTCTAAAATTAGAAGGGTCATCTTTGTTACCAGATTTTAATAATGGAATTACTTTAGCAATTTTAAACTGATTAGGAAAAACACAATCTAGTAGTGACTTATTAAAAAGATAAGTTAAAGAAGGAACTATAACAGCAGAAGATAATTTTAAAAACTGTGCTGTGATTCCATCAATTCCATAAGAAGGTTTATTTTTCAAGAGATTTATTTCTTTCAAAACAGCTGCCTCTGATAATACTCTAAAATTGAAAGAAGATACGGCTTGATATTCTTGATTAGATATGGATTCATTTGTAATAGGAATTGTGGATGCTAAATAATTTCCAACGTTTGCAAAATACTCGTTAAATTTTTCACTTTTTTCGAAAAAAGTTTCACTACCTCTTTGAAATGTATTTTTATTACTATTGGTGCGAGGTAATAAAGATGTCAATACTTTCCAGGTGTTACCAGAGTTTTGTTTTATTTTCAATATCTTTTCGGAATAACATTTTTTCTTTCTTTTCCTTATCTCAAAAGTAACATTATTAGGTGGTCTGTCTTTGACAGATCACCTCTTAATTTCGTCAGAATTTTTTTTATTATTTATTTATTTTTACGGATTTTCTTGTCGCCAAGTTATCTCAAAATGGACTTGGTCAATTTAATTGAATTTCATGTTATGTATAGGATCTGTCATGGACATGTCAAAATAAGCTTTTCAAGGTCATCAGGTCATGATGACGTCATCTAGGCGCCATTTTGTAAAATCACATTATCAATCATATCTCCATTATCAATTATCAAAAATCAATCAAATTAACATCACACTAACTTCAGGTCAAGGGTCATCAAATCATGTCATCAAAGGTCACCTGAAGGTCACGACGCGCGCGTACGCGTGCGTCAAAATTTCAAAATGCTCAAAATCACTCTTTGACCAAACGAGAGTATGTTTTAGGTCATTCTCAGCATTTCAAAATTTTGCGCGCGCGCACGGATGCGCGCGCGCTTCCTCGCGTAACGCCTTAACGCAACGCAGAAACACCGGTTTTTTACATCTTTGCATTGATAATAAAATTCTGAACAATTTGATACCTTGATCAACCTTCTACGACCATTAATGACGAAATTAACACCCGTTGAAGTTTGCAGCATGTGTGCGCGCGAGCTCTCAGTATAGGCCATATATGGGCAAAAACATGCCTATTGCAAATTCACTGTAGCTCTTTAAAAAGTCCGTTGACCCCCCATTTTTTTTTCATATATCGATAGAGTATGAGTTGTAGATTTGATTTCATGTCACCATTGTCCCTCAATTAGATCATGACGTCATCAAAATGGCGCCTAAACTAGAAATTTCATTTTTTTCAAAAATGACGTCATCAAATTTATGCAAATTTGGTTGTAACTTCTCAAATATGGATCGTTTTTCGCCCAGATTTCGATATGTTGTAGTTTAGAATGTACTCTTACTGCTCAGTAAACATGAATTTTTGTTTAGAGAAACGCATCATTGCATAAAACAGCGATGAAAAGAGGCATGTCATTTTTCCTCATTTTGCGTGTAATCTCTATGGGACATGACTTTTTCTCAAAACTAGATTCGACATTCCTCTATTTCGTGAGCCATATCTCCATTTTTTCTTGTCGGTTTTCCCTGAGCTTTTAATATGTTGTAGCTGAGATTCAAAGCTTTCGCAAATGTGCCCTCCATCTTTTGATCAGATGCCGGGATCATGCCTGTATTTCGCTTGCAAAATTGGACTTGTAATTCTCAAATTTGCTTACGTGTAAAGTCTATGGGAAATATGCTAGCTCAATCGGTTAGGCGTCAGACTTGCATCTCATTCAATCATGCGGGCAGGGGTTCGAGTCCGCGGGTGAACATGAATTTTTTTTTTACTCTCTTGCGCATGATCAGTTATAAAAATTCTAATAATTAATAGCTAAAATATTGCAAAATAAAACAGATTATAATTACTTTATTTCGTATATTATATCCATCCATCCGCTATCTTTTATAAATCTATCTATCTATGCATATATATGTCTATCTATCTACCTACTTTGTATATGTATCTGTCTATCTATCTCTCTCTCTGTCTAATATAACATATCTATCTGTTTAGATATGTATATCTATCTATCGTTCTATATATCCATCAATCTATCTGCCTGTCTCTATCTATCTTTATATATGTATGTCTGTCTGGCTATCTATCTATATCAATCTATTTGTCTCTATCTATCTATCTATCTATTTATCTATCTATATGTCTGTCTGTCTATGTTTTATTAATATAACCACCTATCATTTATCTCTCAATCGATCACTTGATCTATCCATCGCTCCATCCATCACTCCATCCATCTATATATATATATATATATATATATATATATATATATATATATTATATATATAATATATAATCATCTATCTTGTATGTATCTGTTTGAAGATGTTTGTCTGACGATTGTCATCACCACATCAATAATCACATTTAGCAATGGTCAAAACTAATTCTTAGGATGTCTACAATCAAGATTATCAATGTATCTAAATGATTTATTTCATACATTAGCTGACACTGAATGACAAATCATGACAGACCACCTAATTCGTCCGCATGACGAATTAAATTCTAGTTTCTCAGTTTTCTGTATTCTTTCATCATTGTTTCATCTTTATTTTTCCAAGCTTTTCGCTTTAATATTTATCTCTTTTTCTTATCAATTCAAAAATACATGAATTCATCCATGGAGACCTCTTACTACTAATTATCTTGCTCTTCATAGGCATATGCTGGTTAACAACATTCATAAGTAAAGCCTCCCATTTACTGACTGCTTCACTGATACACGTACAATCAAGAATTTCATGCCAAGGTTGATTACTTAAATCATCTAAATAAGATTCTAAATCAAAACCAGAAAATTTTCTATAATTAATAACTCGAGAAGAATTTTCAGTCTTTGACTTCCATATTAAATAACTTAAAGAGTGATCACTCATTCCAATATGCAAAACACCATGTGATTTTAGGCGGCTTGTCAAAGGTGTGCGTGCGTCTTTACCTTTATATTCTGCGGCGAACCCGCTCACCGTGCCATTGTCAATTTTTCTTTCCTATGGGTCAGTGCTCTTGCCATTCAAGACGCCACCGTGCCCTTTTGCAGCGAAAACGGAAGCGTGCGCTTTGATCTTTTCTTTTGAGACCACCCGGTTGGCTCTCCAATAAGATGTTTCTGCATGAGCGCCCTCTATGTCCATGATATCGGCATTTAGGCAAACAATACTATTAAACGCCCGATCTCTAGCCACTGATCTGAATATTGTATCGGTGTGCGTAGTCCAGTGGGGTATATATTTTCAAGAGTTACGCTTTCACATTTTGGGAGGATAATTTTTCGTTTCGGGTTTCAGTATATGACAAATTTAAATTAGATTTAGATTTCATTTCTTTAATAGAACAATTAAGCTTTAGCCCTTTAGCACGAGCATGTTGTTTTATTTTGAAGAACATACCGTTAAGATATTGAATTTCTGAAAGTAAGTGTTCAGGCGAGGGTAAGATTTGTTTTTCATCACACCGAGCCCACGCAGTCTGCATTGTCGGGTGAAAAGGAAAAATATGGAATTGTCCTTAACATCTTTGTGAACGAAATGCAAAAACCCACGCAAAAGATGCAATATAAATCATACCTGAGTCCAAAAATGATGGCATTTTAAAGTAATACATTGAAACGCTACCGTGACAAAAAATAACAATAAATACATGAAATGCAAACGTTCTTTTTTTCTGCAAAAAAGGCTGAAAACTAAGGGCAGCGTTGAAATTCAAATTTGAGCTTAACATAGGCCTATGTTTAATTTACCCCTCTTACTATATGTATGTTCACTAGCGTACCTACGGGGGGCAGACTCCCCCCCCCCTGACGAGTCACAACCTATGCAACGTAACTATCCCTGCCCCCCCCCTTCCCTGACGAGAAGTTAAAGACCTTTTTTTTGCTTGCCAATTCGTTTTAGCTGTGAAATGTCCTTTATATCCCGTTGAGGAGTCTTTTGAGGCGATTTTGCCCCACCCCCCTTGTGGAAAATCGGAGATACGCCACTGCATTTGTTTAAACAATGGAATTCTAGAAATTTATATATTCGCACATAATACAGATGCCGTGCAAAACAAACGAATAAAATATCAGTAATTTGAACTTTAAAAAATAAATTGGATGCTCAAGCTGTCATATCGGTAATTGTAGCTTAAATGCACAATTCTTGAATTTCATTTCCCTAAATTCGGAACAAAAAGTACTTTCGTTACTTTTTAAGAAAATTACAAAAATCTTTACATTCGAACGAAATCAAAAGCACTTAAAATATATATTGAAGTTATCAAAGTTGAGGTGGTCTTGACCATGAATAGAGTTTAGTGTTTATAAAGGAATTATAGCGTCTTCTATTAATCCCATTCTAAACTTTGAATGACCGATGAAAAATATTGTGTGAATTAAAATGAAACTTAACACATTGAAGTGACTACGACATGACACTGGACAGGAAAATCTATACTATCTTTTAACCTGGGATCCGTCTTTATTCTCTTATATAAATTTCCCCTGTGATCTACACTGTTAGAAAAAATAGAAGAAGTTCCTGCAGCAGAGTCTCGAGAACACCTGTAATCTTACCGAATTGCGTAATCTTACAGGAAATTGGTATTTGATGTATGGAATCTTACAAATTTCCTTGAATAAAACACCCTTTTCCCTTTTTAAACAGACCTGTTCTGTTAAACTGCAGAAAAATTCTTGTTTTATGAATTTACAGAATGATTATTACGCAATTCGGTAAGATTACAGGTGTTCTCGAGACTCTGCTGCAGGAACTTCTATTATTTTTTTCTAACAGTGTAGAGTGCTCCGTGACCTAGTGTTCTTGATTACCATCCAGGAGCCACAGAACCGAAGGGGGTCTTGGGCTGAGGCCTCCACAAGTACCTTGATTTTATGCATGGTGACCCCACCCCTTCAAACCAGTCCGCTCGGGGGAGGGGAGGGGGACTTAATTATTACTTTCAATTTTCCTGTTCTACATACAATATTCAATTTTGTCAACTTAATTCTGATGGTTCCTTTTTTTCATCCAACTTCATTTCTTCCTTTGAATTTTTCTAAAACTTTTCTATACCTATTTTTTAACCTTCACGTTTGACTTGAACAATACGTGTATATTGCCGTTGATTTCTTCTTCCTATCAAATATCTGAATTAATCTGCAATGTGTGTGTGTGTCAAATTATTGCAAATTAGATTCCCAGTGTCTAAGGTAAACATAATTTACCGACGTAAAGTTAGTAATACGAAAGCCTCTTTGGCCTAGTTTCCCTTCCAACTTTGTACCTCACCTCTTAATTGTATAGCTGCATTCTGTATAGCTTGCATATTTAAATATGCACCAAAAATAAATTAACGTACAGGAAATGGTAATACCTCGGTCATATTTGCTTTACGGCGGCCATACAGCGAGTCGAAAACAGCCGTTTTATTCATTTTATTCAAATTTCCTATATTTAGCTGGTACAAAAACTGTTAAAATGACTGTTTTCGACTTGCCTTAGAACAAATGTGACCGAGGTATTTAGCATACTAGATCAACAAGGATGGAGTGCATGCTGGTGCGGATCCTGCCGGAGTAACACAAAACAATCCAATAAGCGAAGTATTTATTTTGAACAATAGTTGGGCTCTCAAAAGTATTGTGGTCTACTTTGTGACCTACTACTACTACTCTACTAAAAGAAGTAGTGGGTCTATACGGGGGTCTATATTCTGCACACGGAGGGTACAGTTATGTAGTGAATCGGGGGGTGGGAGGATCCGGCCCGTGTGCCTGCCCCCTTTGAGAGCCATTATCAATTTTGTTAATGTAAATATGCCATTTTTACACAAGTGTGCCCCCTTTGAAACTCACAACATGTATTTTAATGAGAATATGTCGTTCATACCCAAATGAGGACCTTCACTTTAGCCTGGTAAACACCCCTTTTCAAAATATATTTGGTTATTAAAATGCACAGAGAGATGGTAGGCAATAAATATAACTCGAATGTTCACATTAAGAGTAGACCTATAAAGAGGGAAGTTACATGCTTAATTAAAAATGTGTTGATAAAATATCATTTCATAAACGTTATGTTATAATCTGCTTCGCCAAGCAGGTTTTATGTAATATTGCTCTTTATAAAGGCATGCCTTAAACTACATTAAATGTCGAAATGTTGAGAAATATAATGGAAACCATATCAAAATGCACATTACGAAAAGAAAGAAAATCAAGGTTCTAATATGGGGACAAAACGAGAACAAGAAAACTACCCATTTGATGCTCATTTTAATTCCCCGAAAGCCGGACGTTGAAAATGACATGGGCCAGCGCATTGCAAGCTGTATTTAACGGCTTACCCCATTGTCAGATTTAAATCACCCCATTCTTGATTGCGGAGATTACCCTATATTCTTGAACATAGAGGTGGTCTGACTGGTGGCGGATTTCAATAGAAAGATGACCTCTTGATTGGTAGGGGTATGTCAAGGGGAGATTAACACTCTGTCAGCGCTGGTGACTGTCTTGTTATTTTGATGTTCCCCGATGTGCCTTCTATTCGAAAACCGTGTTTGCAACTAATCCCAATTATGAGACTATTTGGCATCAAAATGAAAGCCTAACTGCACCTTTTTCATAGATTTCGTTTGAAAATAAAGTGCTTACGTTTAAGGTAAAATTTGAATATGAGAAGGCGCTTTATAATATGTAAACCAAATATTGTCACTTTTAAGCTTTATTCTTTTAAATCAAATGTAAAAATAAATGTAAAATAATCTCACAAGCCTAATCTAAATAGTGCGAGCGCGAAGCTCGCGCTATTTTTTAAATTTTTATTTCATGTATTTTGTCCTAAAATAGCATTCTGGCAATGCTTCTGATCCTAAACGAGATGAATGAATTTAGTACGCATTGATCGTTCTGATAAAAAGGAATCTGTTAACGGTTGCTTGTAAAAAATAATCCGTAAATTAAAGTGTTACATATTTCAACAATTAAATAATGCGAGCGCGAAGCGTGAGCTAAAAATATTTACTTTTCTACCTGAAGAATGGAAGTTCTAAGCAATTTTTGTAATCATGAAGAATGTAAATACATAACTAAGTAATCGATGCGAGCGCGAAGTGCAAGCGGAAAATTTGAGATTTGTAGGAGAATTGTGAGTGGATATGGATCACATTTAAAAAGGAACATGTATGGAAATGAAATTATTATTACTTTGAGTTTTGACATAGGGCCGGGAAGTTCTAAGAACAATATTCCATCATATGAAAATTATGACTGTCTTCCTATTTCTCTTCTTATCAAATCGCGAGATGAAACTTTTCGATATTCCATTCTGAAAAAGGGACAATTTATCATTAAATTAATTTATTAATCTAATAAGCCTATTAAATCAGAGCGCGAAATCTGTCGATATTATATATTTAAAGCACTTCTATAATTATGAATAGGATGCATGATTTTGATATATTCTCAAAAATCAATGTGTGCGCAAATCGCCAGCCGAAAATTGTTGATAAACTCTCATAAAATGGAGATTTTAATTAGTTTGTAATATAATTAATATTGAAATATTCATAACTCTCCAATCAAAATGCGAGCGTGCAGCGCAAGCTAATATGTTTTCACAATCTGACATGAATATGGATATTTTGATAACTAAAATGGAATACAGGAAAATAATAGGTACCTGACAAATTAAATTTTGTGAGCGCGCAGCGGGAGCAGAAAATGTTAATATTCAGACAATAATTTTTTTTTTCAGAACACTTTTTAAAAATGAAAGTTCGATTTCCGAGTTGAAATATGTTATGTATATTGACTTAAAAATTTTATATTTTAAGTTCCATATGTGTAAATCACCTAAAAGGCAATGCGAGCGCGAAGCATGAGCGAAAATTTTGATATATTGACATAAGAGAATTTTTTAAAAATTGTTTTTCCCTCATCTTATTTATTTAATTGTTTTCCTCCTCCTATGTTTTTTTCTCATCTCTTTTCCTTTTTTTTTGGTCTTTCTTTCCCCGTCTTTTTTTTGCTCCGCCAATAGAGGGAAGAGGAAGGGGCGGGCCCCTTGCCCCCCCTAGATCCAACTCTGGAACAATCTAACAGAAAGTATTAAACAAGCAGATTCAAGAGAGAAATTCAAATCCATGTTAAAACTTCTTTTTTTTTTTTTTGGGGGGGGGGTTAAATAGCCTTTCCCGCCGCATGTGAAGCCCCCTATCGTTTACAGCCTACTGTGAACTGTGCAAGTACTTTAATATTTGGTGAAATTCATTCTCTCTTTCTATTTGTTCCGTAGCGTTTAGATACATATTTTGTGCTTCACTTGTAAGTGGTATACAAATAATGTAAATTCCTATTAATTTTTAAAAACAAGTGCACATCTAGTTACCAATAATAGCATTTCCATTTATTTGAAAGCAAGATAAAAGAGCATTAAATTAAATGCTCTGCTCACGGGCATATAGGTGCCGCGGTCGGGGATCGAATCTCAGAATTTTCATGTATAGCCAGGCGCCTTAGACCACTCGGCCACTGCACCCCGGATTAATGGCGTGCGTTTCCCGATCTCCTTATCGAAATCAATATTAATGAAAGAGCACAATATTGTTCTCGCTCTAATGGAGGGGGGGGGGGGGTGTCAGTGTTCTATCAAGCAAAAGACGTAGGCCTATATGTGCATAAGTTCATATCATTGGTGTAATGATAAAGAACCTGATGAATTCTGTTTTTGTATATCAACGTTATCATAAAGTTAATACAAATGGCAAACAATATGATTCAGGCGTACACCGCTTTAACTAATATAACATGCATCCAGAAATCGAAATATCCGATGAATTCAAAACGTACGTAGCAGGAATGCCATGCAGTTCGGATGTTACAGCACTCTAAAATTAGAATAATCTCGTATTACAAATGTCAATTTTGCTAAAAATGCACATAAACCCATAACTTGATAGAGTCTGGGGGATGATATCGTTGATATAAAAATCGCATCGACCTCGATATGCAATCATTTTTTATACTGCATCGGACTTGACATCCCGCAAAATCTTTTCCATAATTAGATTGCTATCCATTCTCTTTCTTTTTAATCTAAATATAATCTATGTCTTTCAGGATCATGATATGAAAACCCTTTTATAACAAACATGATAAAGGAAAAACGCGTCTCAAGTTATACATGGTTCATTGCCGCAAATATACCAATCATCTTCGCTTGTTAATGTTTAATCATCAACATTATCACTGATGTTATTATTCGTATTATCATGTCCATTAATATCACTTCAAAGTTCTAATTATCACCATCACTGTTATCATCATCATTCATTCATTATCTATTTCCAATCGTCCTCCAGTATCAATTTTATAGTTTATATCATTAAAAAATATGAAAGATAATGGTAATGATTATGGTGATGTTGGTAATCATGAACATTAGATCCGTTATGTGAAATAATTTATGCGATTTTACACGCTAATCGCTCCTCGATGATGGTGAAAGGATTCTTTTTAATAGCACAACAGAAGTCGGGATGGTAGTTACTGCATACACGTACTTTAATACACTACATTATTACAAAAGATTCCCCATCGGGCGGGCCAACGGTCTTTTGAAGTAGGTTTATCTATTGAAATTACGACAATAATAACGACAGCGGATATGGGGAATTAAAGACTGTGAGCGTCTAGCTGTCCCATTGTTTTATGTGTCGAACCCGCTGAGCATGCTATTGTCAATGATTCTCTACTATACGGGTGAGTGATCTTGCTTTTTCATGATCATAGGCCTGGGCAATGACTAAGAACAGTTCGATGAGTATCAATGCCAAGCAATCCTGAAAGGTCAATAATGTTCAATTCTCTTGATGGAGAAGCTTATATCATGGCCCTATTTGCTTTTGCTTTTAGGCCAGTAAGTGTACTAACTAATATTAGTTATAAATAAATAATCACATTCCATCTATTTTAGAGTAATGATCTAATGCTAATATATCACTCTACATATCTCCCTGCAGCTTACGGCCCCATATCTTCACCCCATACAGAATTTTGAAGCTTAAATTATTGAACATAATGGCATCCTAGTATTGTAATGATGTAATCACTGCAATATAGATAAAAACATTAATTTAATTCTACTCACATTGATTTTACTTTAGAACAAATTCACCCCCTCTTCTATTTCTTCTGTTTCTCCGTCGTTATTCTTCTTTTCCACCTTATTATTCTTCTTGTTCTCATCCTTCGCCCCTTCTTCATCTACTCTTCTTACTCCTCCTTTTCTTTATCTTTTTTTTCTTCTTCATATCCTTAATCGTCTTTCATTCTTTTTTCTCCACCTCATTCTATTCTGCTGCTTCTTTCTTTCCTTCCTCCCCCTTTTCTACGTCTCATCTCTTCTTGTTCTTCTGCCCACCTGCCCTTCTTATACGTCTCCTACTGCTTTTCCTTCGTTCTTCTTCTTTTTCTTCTTGCATCTCCTTTTTTCTCTATCTTTGTTTTTCCTCTCCGTATCCTTACTCATCTCTCATTATTATTCTTATCCCTTGTTACTGCTCCCCAATTCTACATGTACGTCTGCTTCTCCTTGGTAATTCTCAGTCTTCTACTCCTCCTCCTCCCACCCCATCGATTTATGAAGATAAAATTCTAATGAAATAATAGAAATGTTAACGAAGATAATACTTATAATAGAGAAATGAAGATGATTGCGATAGTAACAGCGGTGATGACGATATCGATAACTATGAGAGGTTATAGACCATGTACAGCACAAGGTATCAGGAGCAATTTTAAATATGAATACATGACGATTTCGATACGAAATATTCATCATAAATCTAGATCTAGTACATTAATATACACTTATCTTTGTAGAATAATGAAATCGCCGCTCAATATCGATAATTCTGATGATCGCTAAAACATAAAAGCATACGTTGTACAGTGTATTATGATATTGCCTCAAAAAATACCTGACATTCGATGGAATTCTGTGCTTATATCGCTCATTTCTCAGCACTTTTACGATTTTTCTTTCACAGGGCTATTTGGCAAATATTTTTAATTTATACAAACAAACACTTCGTTGGTAAAATTCATTGGATTCTGATCGAACTAATTTTCTGATCGTTACCACAATTGGTATTTATCTTCAATTCCGAACATTACGTTTAATACGTTAAACCAATTAAATGAAGTTATACTTTGGTCTGTTATATGTTGTACTCTCATACCCCGAGAGGGGATCGATAGTGTGAATTAAATGTAAATCTAAATCAGGGGTGGATCCAGCCTCCGCCAATAGGGGGGGGGGGATTTTTTTTCACCCATATTTCCCGATCGGCCGCCCAAGGTTGATATTTGTTTATTTCTTTGAATTGGTTGTCCCAGTAGCGTAATGATTATTAAAGTTATTTTCTAAGTCTTCGCCTCATCTTATTCACTCGCCTTCCTCCTCTTATGTTTCCCCCTTCTTTTTTCTCCTCTCTTTTACTTTCTATCCTTTTTTTGCTCCGCCAATAGGGGGGGGGGGGCCCTATGTAAATGTAAATCCAACCAAGAATTGTGTCTATACAACCATGGACCT
The DNA here is from genome assembly GCF_018143015.1 of Lytechinus variegatus. Taxonomy (NCBI): domain Eukaryota; kingdom Metazoa; phylum Echinodermata; class Echinoidea; order Temnopleuroida; family Toxopneustidae; genus Lytechinus; species Lytechinus variegatus. The sequence goes on along the minus strand of NC_054745.1, from coordinate 2,641,119 downwards.
ATTGCTGGTAGGTCCATGATACAACATAATGTCTAAAGGTCGGATCCATGACAGGGGGAAAAAATTAGGTTCGCTTTCAAGGGGGGGGGGCACTCTTCTGTTTTGGCTGCAGTTTGCATTACAAATTTTAATTGCGCCTCTCATAATGGGGGGGGGGGCAAGGGGCAGACCCCCCCCCCCCCCCTGAATCCCCCAGTGATAGAAGGGTACAGGAAATTTGAGGATGCTGATTCTTTCATGGCATACAATTTTCAAAATAGACGACCACAATTTTGTAAATATCCAGTCCACGCGCATGCGTGCTCTCATTCCGAAGACGCAAGTCATGAATTTGGGGAAAAAAGGTTTGTAACCCCCCCCCCCCCCCCCACCTGATCACGACCTCTGCGAGAACACAACTCTGCTTTCTCATGAATATTGATTTCGATGCAGAGGCAGAAATCGGGATGCGCACGCATTTGGTCAAACAACAACAAAAAAAGATTAATATTAATCGATGGCAGCCGTTTTTAACACAATCGGACATTGACGTCGAGGGACATGGAATCGCTTATCTGGAGAACTCCTCTCAAATTTCCGAGTTTTTTCCCATTCTTTCAACTGTATTTCCTCCATGTTTTTTCACCATTCCTCTTGTTCCATCCCAATATTATTTTCTTATTTCTCTCTATTTCCCCTTCCTTTTCTCTCCCTTTGACTTCTTAGTTTTCTTTTTCCTCTTTTCACAATCCCTTTTGGTCCCGCTTCTTTACAACATGGAGATAAAGAAAATTAAGAGACAATATGTTATCCTGGGGAAATGGTTGCCCGTCAAAAATTTTAAGAAACTATTTAAAACAGTTTCTAATAAATCTTTGTAAATCTTTGATCTATCTATGCCTAATAGTGTCAAGCTGTTCCGGTCATATTTATTTTATCATTCTATTTCCTTCGGTTTTTTCGGGGGGGGGGGGGGCTCTCGACACTTGTTTGAGATGCGAGTAATAATTAATATTCTAAGTCGACGTGAATTCTACGAATGGCTTGGGCCTACAAAACGAAAATATGTGGAGTCTTATTTTCCCACCTAAAACATCATGAATTGACTCTCTTCCAATTGCAAAAAAAAAGGTTTTCATGGTTATTGCAGCAAATTCGTAAGATCAGTAACGATTTATGACATGTGCGTGATTTTTTATTAAGCTACCGTGGCTTTATGAATGCACCCGAACTTCCATTATAGATGCGAACCACAGTTCAGAACAGTGACCCGAACTCTAGATCCGACAGTTATTATGAACATGATGAAGGCACACATTTGTTTTGGTCGTAGAGGGAGCTATTTAGAATAGATTCTTCGGCCTTTCGACAGAAATTAAGACTTGCAGGAAAGACGAACAAAAGAACGGTGGCATCAAAGGGCCTTTGATGGCGACCGTTCCTTTGAAGACAAGGGAACGTTGGGCGGGAAAGCCGAAGCGAAAACCCGGATGCGGGAAGAACGATAAAGAACGGTGCATGGACTTTTGACAAGCTACCTTATTTTCTCAATTGAGTTAGTTAACATATGGTCAATGAGTGTCATTGTTTTTGCTGTAATCCTGGTATAATCTGTTATATTAATTTGCTGTAATGAAAATAAGTTATGTATATCACTTAAACGGTTTGAATCGGACGATCCAGATGTTTTCAGTAAATCACAGTTTGTATCTCCCATGAAAATGATTGAGTAATTAAAAGTATCCAAGAATGATAACAAATTTTCATATTGAAGATATAAATGAACATTGCTATTAGGTGGTCTATACCAAGTAAGAAAAATGATTGGGTTAGAGAATTTTGGTCGAATAATTAATTGGATGATTTCTAAGGAATGTACAACATCATATTTAATAAGTTCAAAAGACAAAGAATTACGTATATACACGGCCACTCCGCCACCATTCCTATTTCTGTCTATTCGAACAAGGTTAAAATTATCAATATTTAGTTCACTGTCAAAAATAGAATCACCAAGGAATGTTTCAATTAATGCAAGAAATGAATATCGTTACTATGTAAAAACAATTTGATTTCATCTATTTTACGGAGAAGACTCCGGACATTAAGATGAGCAAATTTAAGGCCTTTTTCCTTTCAAACAGTCAACATTTAAAGGATTTTGAACATTCATTACATGGGTGGAATCATAATCAGATATATCATGAACATTTTGAATATCATTTAAAAAGTCATCATCAATACCAAAGAAGGGTAAGTGGTTAAAAAGACATTTCGAACATTCCCAATTAAAGAAATGGTGAGAAGGATCATTGTAAGTTTTAATACTTATATCAGTGCAACATATATCAACCCACTTTTTGCACTTTGTGCACTGTAATGCCCTATGGTTATTTTTTTTACAATTTTAAGGCAACTTACACATGAAAAGGTCCTAACCATATAACAATGCGAATATATATATATATCTAAAGTAACTTAAAAACAACAACAACAACTTACAGGATTAATTGGATTTTAATACAATTAAAGAAGAATGCACCAATGCATAAAAAGTCATTAGTTATACTGAATTAAGCATGACATTCATTCGGAAAAGGATTTATATCAAGTCCAATTCACTCTCTTCTTTGATGACACGTTTAATAGTCTTTCCTCCACTCGCTGGAAGGAGAGCTATAATTCGTCCGTCGGAAGTCCAGGCAGCTAGGACTTTTGTCAGAGCCTTAGTCTTTTTCAGAAGCTCTGCATTTTGCTTCGTTAGATCTTCGTCGATTCAAATTTTTTTCCTTTGAGGTTACGACGTTTTGATAGAATGAGACTACGAGTCCGATAGGAGACGAACTTTGCTATTATGACCCGTGGCCTAGTCAAAGACTTGCTGCTGCGAGTCACTCTACTTGATTGCGAGTCTGACGATTTCTTTGTGCTCAGACGATGTGATCTTTCAATGTCATCCTTGGGTATTGAGAGATTCAAATTTTCACGAGCAAGTCTGCAGATAAGGTCATCGGTGTCCTCTCCTTCGGATTCGGGGATGCCATAAAAACGTAGACAATTACGCCGACTGTATTGTTCTTGGTCATTCGCTGTCCATTGAAGCATATGAAGAGATTCATGTTGACCGTCGATGGTGTTTGATAGGGTAGCGATCTCTTTGTCCTTAGTTGGGGTTTGTTACCCCCCTACCCCCCCTTGTTTCTTCTCTGTTTTTTTTATCTTACTACTAGATCACCCTACGGCAACAATGAGCCTTTCGGACTCTCTTCCTGAAGAGCCTCAGGCGACCACTATTTCGAGGTCCAACACCGGGGTCTTATTCCCCACCACAGGTAGTATAGATAGCGAGAACAGAGTCAGAGCTCTCGTGGGCTCTCAAAGGGGTGGAACCGTGGACGTGCGTTCACGTGCCCCGCTTAATAAGGCCTTAACATGCCCGCACGGTGATGGCTAAGGCTTCCGTCCCGGAACCTGAACCTTTATCGGGGAGCGCTGCACTAGTACAGAAAACGGCGACTCCTCTAGGGCTGTTAGACCCACCGGCCATCGGGTCACCTAAAGACCGGGGGGAGAGCACGGGTCTCTCCACCACCCGGCAAAGACTAGGTTCGATGCCGCGTAAGACCCCGCAAGGGAGCAGCGGCAAAGGGCTGCCAGCCCCTAGTCGGAAGAGGCACCTGAGTCCGACCGTGTCGGACTCTCAATTCAATCTGACACCGTCAGATTCGCTCGGCTAGCTCTCCCCGTGGGAGAGCTCCGGCGCCGGAGCGACCAAAGAAGAAGAAAAAGAGATCCACAGACGTAAGCCCCGCTCCGTCGGGCGGTCTGTCCTCTGATTCTTTTGATGGCCAGGCCTCTCAGCTTCTCAAGCTACTCCAGAGTGCCTTTCAGCACTGCGGGTTTTTACCCCCAGGCTTGCCTGCTTCAGCCGACGGTACTACCAACCGAGCGGATCAAGCAGACACCGGCCATCCAACACACCGAGGTGCCTCTAGCGATTCTCACGAACCGCCGGCTCTCGAACCCACGCAGGCTACGCCCGTGAATGCTCAGGTTCGGCCTCCCCCGGAGGTCCGTCCCCGCGAGCCCGGCCATGGCACACGCCTACTTCCCTCGGGGCTCCGCCCGGCGAGGAGACGTGGGTTGGTTCCCCCTCTCTGGAGGCGGAACAGGCTGTTTCGGGGACGAGTCCAATCTCGATCCACCGGGTAGCCCAGCTCCCCAGCCATCGGCTAGCACAGCCCAGGACGCCATGGAGATCCTCCACAAATATCTCCCGCATATCTATCCGGCTAACGAGCCGTTAGAGGGAGATACGGGTTCTCTTTTCTTCTCGCAGCCGCGGAAATCCGCCCAGGGTATTCCGCTCACGAATGATTTCAAGGCTGCATACGAGAGGGCGGCCGCTCAGGCCAGCTTGCCGGCCTCCCAGGGAAGAAAACCGGTATCCTTTGGTAAGAGCTTTGCCTTCACAAAGGATGGCACCGAGGCGTTCTTTACCCCTAAGACGTTTTCCTCCCAGCTTGACCGCATCGGGGCACGTTTGGGGACCCGTTTCTCATCCAGCCATTTTGCTTCTGTTGAGAAACCGGATGTTAGGTATAAGGCCTTGACTCGTTCAGCCCTCAGACTTACAGCCTTTCTCGGAGCCTTGCTCGGCCTTCGAGCACAGTCTTCCGAGCTGGAAGTAACCGCACCAACGACGGTGTCCTTATTGACGAGGCACTCTTGTCCTTGGTAGGCGAGTTATGGATGCAACTGGCCTCTGCAGCTACTACTGCATCCAACTCAGGTATAGCTTGTGTCCTTACTAGATTGGGCATTGCGTCCAAGGACTTGCTCGAGTTCCTTCCTGGCGTCCCCCAATCGAACAAACACTTGTTCGGGGGCGAGGTTGCATCTCTTCTACAGGAAGAGATCGATGGACGCAAGCAGGCCTCTGGGCTTGTCAAGGATCTCAGAGCCTCGCGTCCGACGGCTCCACCCACGAAGAAGTCGATCTCCAAGGCTCGCCCTTCCTCTCGTCCAGTGGTGCCCCAGTCTCAACCCCGTGCTCACACTCCACCAAGCCGCAGAGCTCGCACTAGACCTCCACTGAGTGCCTCACGTGGTGGTCGGGGTAGAGGCAGCCGGCTGGCCTCCAAGGCTCCGGCTAAGCCCAAACAGTCTCTTTGATGGGTTTCCCCCGAGCGCTGGGACCGGTCAGCGGTCGTCTCCGTCATTTCCTTCCTGCATGGGAGGAAATAACGGACGACGCATTCATCTTATCCGTCGTGCGAGATGGATACTATATCGATATAGAGGCCTTCCCGCACGACGCAATTCGATCCGCCCCTTTGACCGTCCCCCCCTTCATCAGCAGTACATCGAAACAGAGATCGGTGCTCTGCTGGAGAAGGAGGCAATCGAGAGGGTCACAGACAGTCCTCATCTCTGTCTCTCCTCTAACTTCGTCGTCCCCAAGCGCTCGGGGAAACTCAGGATGATTCTGAACATGAAAATGATCAACGAATTCATCCAGCCAGACCATTTCAGAATGGAAACAATAGCTTCGATCCTTCCGTCTCTGAAGGCATCGGATTGGGCTGCCTCCCTAGACCTCAAAGACGCCTACTTCCACATTCCCATTCATCCCGCCTTGCGGGACCTGTTGGGATTTCGCTTCAAAGAAGCAACTTGCAGATACCGGGCAATGTCTTTCGGCTTACGCCCGGCGCCCAGAGTTTTCACTCGGGTGGTCACCGTTGTGACCAGATGGTTCCAACGTCTCTAATTCCAGTCTTCTTTCTAGACTGATGAGAGCGTTCTTCCTAAAGCGACCTCCGAAGAAAAGTCTGGCTCCTTCCTGGAGCCTCCCGATTGTGTTTGACGCCTTGGCTAAGCCTCCTTTTGAACCTCTGGCCAAGAGCTCCTTGCATGATTTGTCTATCAAGACTGCCTTTCTAATCGCTGTAGCATCAGGTCAAAGACGCAGCTCTATTCACGCTTTGTGCATTTCTCCCGGTCACATCTGGTGGGAACGGCGTGGAGTCCGCTTGATTCCAACCCCGTCCTTCATTGCTTAGAACCAGACTGCAACCTCTGGTTCGATTGAGTTCTTCCTAGCACCCCTTCCAGTTCTTTCCTCAGTTTCTGAAGACAAGGTCTGGTGCCCAGTCAGGGCTTTGAAGTGGTATCTGGATAGAACGAAGACGCTTCGCAACTCTGATCAGTTGTTTGTCACGTCACGCGAGCCGTATGCGGCAGCGTCGCGAGACACCATCTCTCGCTGGATCGTTGATGCGATCAAGTCAGCTGGTGATGATGCTCTCCTTTCTGACATTCGGCCGAAAGCCCATGACACTCGAAGTATCGCCACTTCTTGGGCTCTTTTTAATGGAGTCGCCTTGGACGACATTCTAAGAGCTGCCTTTTGGCGCTCTTCTAACTCCTTTACTTCCTTTTATCTAAAGGACATTCCTTCGGGAGAGGCCTTATTTGCCTCCTCTGCTCTCAAGGCAGCGGCCCCCGTGTCTTAATCTCCCTTTTGCGCACTTTTTTCTAGACATGCCTCCCTTCACGTGAATCCATGTTGGTCTAGCATATCAAATGGGTATATCCCAGTTATTGATAGTAAATTATGAAAATACCATGATTTTCTTATTTACGAGATAACTGGATATACCCATTTGAACCCTCCCTCCGACCCCTCGCCTTGTGTGACAACATGTCTTGCTTGCAGGCTCATGAGAGGAAATGGACGCCAAATTGCGCGATGATCTTGGGATTATGCAGCGCGCGCGCAGGAAAATTGTGTACTCTATATTCGGCACGCAGGTTCATTGTAATGAACTAGCAAATCAAATGGGTATATCCAGTTATCTCGTAAATAAGAAAATCATGGTAAGTATTTTCATAGTCCGACGCTGATTTAGAGTAAGGTGGCGCTGATTATTCTTGATTGGCGCCAGTGAGATGCATGCAGCGCACTGCTACCGGTGAAGTCGTTGGGAAAAAGGTAGTTTAGAAGAAAAGATAAGTAAGATGATATGACTGTGCTTTGCTGGGGTAGTCTTTTCTTTACTCTTTCTAATGATGTATCAGTGTATTAATTTTTTAAGCAGCGCCTTTTCTTTCCTTTATTTTTATTTTTTTCAAGCGGCGCCTTTTCTTTATTTTACTTTTTTTTTCATTTTGAGCGGCGCCTTCGGCGCCCCCTGCGCCACGCCCTGGATCCGCCAATGGGTAAGAAAATGGTAGGCCTTATAATTCTATTATTTATACAAAAAAATAGGAATTTAAAAAAATTCAAATTGCCAATTTTTTTCTAAAAAAATCACCCGTTTCATAATTTATCTTTAAAATATCCTCTTTAGAGCAGGAAATAGGTAACAGAAATTGAATATAGTATGACAAATTCTTGATAACAGTCACCAAGAGAATATTAATTATCATGGTTAGTTTTATCCACAGATCAGAAATAAAATCCTGAAGCTACCAGTAATAAAAATGTCTTTTTCCAAGCATGCTACTTGTCCACTGGTATAAAATTAATAGAAAAGGCATTTGATAAGGTTTTTAACCTGTAAAGCAAATAAAAAGAAATAAAATGTAAACTGTATTTTCAAAAGTGTATTAAAGTTACAAAACAGGTAGCTTGTCTACAGGCCAGCAGCCACCTCGCAGAGAATATATTCCAATCTGAAAACACAGAGGATACATAGATCTATTTTTTGTTGTTGACTGCATGTTCAACTTCTTGTTTTTGTTAACAATTGGAAGAGTCTAAAATACCCATCGAAGATATACAATTTAGTCATCAGTCTCATCGGACAATTTTTTTCAGTTGAGTGTTTAACTTAATTAGTTCAGTGTGTACATGTAGTGCCCCCCCCCCCTCTTTCCCTTCCTGTTCAGTAGTCTCCAGTCTTTGTTAACACAGGAGGGTGACCCAGGGTTCTACATTATGTTAGGTCATTAGGAGATAAAAAAAGGCTAGTGAGCAGTCTAGGCATGGCCTACCTCAAGCGAGGGTTCGTATAGGCTCCAATACACTTCGCTACCGCTACCGTCCGCTCCATCTATCCGATAGTGGAGCGGAGGGTAACGGTACCAGTGGTGAAGTATACTATAAAGGAGCCTATACGCAGTGGCGTAGCTAGGATTTTTTCCCGGGGGGCACTGGGGGTCCTTGCTTTTTCAGGGGGGGGGGGCACCGGCCATTTTTCCGGTGTGTGTGTATGTGTCACAAGGGCGGATCCGACTTTCGCCAATAGGGGACGGGGCCCGAAATTATCTTCACCTATATTTTCCCCGATCAGTCACTTCTTACTTTTATTCTTATAAAACAACATAAACATGAAATAATCTCATAAGCCTTATGAAAAGTGCGAGCGCGAAGCGCGAGCGATTTTTTTTTTACTTTCATGTATTTTTTCCTGAAAATTTAATTTTCTGGGCAATGTAATGTGTGATCCTGAACAAGATTCGTATATGTAACTAGATGGTTACTGCGAACGCCAATATATTTCAATAATGCGAGCGCGAAGCGCGAGTAAATGTTTTTTTTTACATTCCGACCTAGAAATTGGTCATTCTAATTTTGTATTGATAAATGGGATAGGTATGTAACTAAACAATTGATGCAAGCGCAGAGCGCGAGAGGAAGAAAATTGAGATTTTAGACCTCAAATTATCATAAATAATGCGATCGTGAATCATGAGCAGACAGTTAGTGATATTCTGATGTGAAACTGGATAATTTAAGTACATTTTAAATAAAGAACATGCAGGCTATCGCGCTTGTTTTCGATTTTGACCTAGAATCAATCTGGGCAATCTGAATACATTTGTTTAATGGAATATTATGGAATACACGTAGACAATATGAACTTGGCAAATTAAACAATATGACCACGCAGCGTGAGCTTAAAATGCTGATATGAAGACCATAAAACAGACATTTTACAGACCAATTAAATTTGGAAATGGAAAAAAAAAATAATGAAAGCTCGATGTCCGAGCTAAAATATGTTTTGTATATTGTCTTCAAAACTTGTTCATATCAGCCTATTGAACAAGATATGAATCTCATCAAACAGGCAATTCTGGCGCGAAGCGCAAGCAAAAATGTTACATAGTAACATGATTTGTTTTTTTGATTGCAAGTCTTCTTCCTCTTATTTCCTCTTTGTTTTTTTCTTCTATCTTCTTCTTCTCCTTTCTTTTCTTCTTTCTCCCTTTTTCTTTCTTTTTTTTTTGCTTTGCCAATTTTTTTTCTGGGGGGGGGGCACACCAAATCTCAGGGGGGCACGTGCCCCCAGGCCCCCGTAGCTACTCCACTGCCTATACAAATCCTCGCTTGAGGAAGGCCATGCCTATAGGCTCTAATATCTAGCCTATTTTTTATATCGTACCATATGCTATATTTAATATAGGCCTGGGATAGGCCCTAACTTATTCTTTTAGACACGTAACTTAGTTGAGGCCTAGAAAGTCTAGGGCCTGGCTCTGACGGTTAGTGAGTGACAGAGCTAGATAGACTCTAGGCCCCAACTAGAGGGTCTAGTCTATTCGAATCTAACTTTAGGCCTACACTAGATCTAACTTGTTAACCTTAAGGGAACAGAGCAAAAATATTATAGCGTGAAGCCTGCAGGGGGCATGGGGTGAACGCTAGGGCATGGGGTAATCAGAATTAATCCCCCATGCCGGATGCAGCCAGCGTGAACGGTTGTTACTAAGTAATTACCCCGTTCAGCATGCAAGCGGCAAGGGGTCAAAGCCAGGCGAAATTCAATTTAATCCCCCATGCCGGATGCAGCCAGCATGGGCCTCATTACAACCCCATTTAGCACGCAGGCAGCATGGGGTCAGATCATGGCGCATTTTCAAGTTAATCCCCTATGCCGGACACAGCCAGCATGGACACCCACTTCTAGGTAATTACCCCGTTCAGCGCGCAGTCGGCATGGTGTCAAAGTAAAATGCATTCAAAGCTAATCCCCAATGGGACGCAAGCCCCCCCCCCCCCCTGTTTACAGTGCTTGTCGGGCAGGTTCATTTCACGCCCGTCACATGTCTTTTTACACGACCCACTTCAGCTCCAAGTCCGATCCCGGGGCAGCGGGCCCACTGAAACCATTGGAACAAGATAGCTTCTGTGAAAACAGATAAATCAAAGAAACAGATCAGCGAAAGTTTGAGAAAAATCGGACAAATAATGAGAAAGTTATGAGCATTTGAATATTGCGATCACTAATGCTATGGAGATAGCAAATTGGCAATGCGACAAAGATGTGTGATGTCACTTGTGAACAACTCTCCCCATTACTTCAGTACATATTTCACTTGAATTGCCTCTTTTATCACATCTATCCATAACTCATACTGTTCTTTCTACATGAGGGCATGTAATACATATTTTTTAAGAATACATCGTGGATAAGAGTTTGTATCATCATAAGAAAAGCTAAAAGAGACATTTTGAGGGTATTTTATAGTCCACCAAAGGGAAAGTTGTTCATCAGTGACATCACACATCCTTGTCGCATTGCCAATGTGAGGATCTCCATAGTATTAGTTATTGCAATATTCAAATGCTCATAACTTTCTCATTATTTGTCCGATTTTTCTCAAACTTTCTTTATTCTCATTCTTTGATTTTTCTGTTTCTACACAATCCTATTTGTTCCAAAGGTTTCATTCCCCTTTAACTGGAAATACGTATTTCCAGTTCAGTTCCACGGCTCGCTTCCAAATAACTAAATAAAAATATTATGCCACCCTCATAAACCCAAAATCGGGAAGTGGGTAGGTATGTTTTTTTCTTCTGTTGTAATACCTTTGCTAAAGCGCTGAACCTATTAATAAAATCACAGATGGAACTACTACATTCAAACCTGTCCAAAAGCATATCAAAATACATTTTTAGCCTAATGGAAATGAATGAATTCAACGTTGACTAAAGAATCCCCCCCAGTGGACATTTCTTCCACAAGAAGACGCATGGTATTTCGGGTCTCCTTAAAAGAGAAAGAGGGGGGGGGGGGGGGGGAGATGAAGTGACTCCGTTTTCCCCTCATTACATTCGCGCATTCTGGAAAATATTTGATGTTGTATATAATTGCTCACTCCATGACTCTCCTGCATTTTTTTGTCGGAGTACCTCCCAGGGGAACTCGGCAAAGCAACAATTGTTCTGTCGCTTTCAGTTGATTTCATATTATTAATTTCCTTAGGTAGGGCTATAAAGCCCACTGATTTGATTCTTCATGCTTTATATACATTATTTCGTACGATAATAATTTGATATTATCCCTTATGAAGTGCAAAGGTATTTTCGCTTTCTTTTGTTTTGTTACATGTTAATGTTGTGTACAAGTCAGCTCATTGCTCGGGGGGAGGGGATTTTAATTTACGACTGGATACCATGCGCAAAAGGGATGTCTTTTTCAAGATCGAGAGTGTCAGAAAACACTGGATCAATGTAAAGGGTATATATTTCTATATTTCTACACGGTATAATAATCAAATAAATAATATCATGAACATACTACAGAGACGTAATTACTCTCGTCCACTCCAAGCTCCAATGGGTTTTGGAATAAATTACCACTCAGGCTATACCAATCCTGTATTCTTGGCACCATGTACTCTTGTGAGCGGCATCTTCATTCGACAAATTAAAATAATAAATAAATCATATTTTTTTTATAATAGTTAGAATTTATTTTTGTCTCTATCGTTTTAATCGTTCAATCTAAAAGTACAGAGGCGGCGGAGTTGGTAGGAAGTTTCAGTCCTCACCCCCTTCAGCAAACACGTACAAGTAAAAGCCAAAGTCTATATAAATTTGTGATTTTGTTGGCCGGTCCACTCCCTCTCACAATCAGCTCAACCCCTCTATTATAAAAAAACGCTCAACGGCCCCTGTTTTTTTTTATTTAAAAAATCAGATATTTTGGTTTTGATGCTAATCAGGGTAAGCCCCCAATGCGATTTTGTTTTTGTTGTAATGGGGGAAAACTGGCCAGGACGGTTGTTATTCTTATGTTGTCTACCGCTTTACAAACAGAACATCGGAGAGAAGAGACAAACAAGCAGCATGAGTGTAGGTCAGAACACTTCCATGGGGGGGGGGGGCTAAGTCAAACAAGAATAATTATAAAAAAGCTATCAGTTCGACAAGGGTCTGAGGACCGAGTTGTGACAAACAAAACGTGTTTTTTAAAGTAATCTAACCAAAAAATAAAGTCATGTTCTAATTCGTTCAATTAGATATTCATGGAATTTTAGCAAAAGCGCACTTGTCTATTCCCCCTTTTATCTCTGTCTCTCATTCTCTCTCGTTCGCCGTGACATCTTAGCATTTTTTTCTAGAATTGCCCTAAATGATTCTTCCTTCATCCTTATATGATTTTATCACCTAGGGGAAGCGCTTTTACAATATGAATCACTGATGGATGTTATAAGCACCTGTGTTGTCGGTAAATGAAACAAAGTTAGATACTGGATGTTGGTCGAAAAAAAGGGTATTCATAAAAGCTTTTTGTATTGCTAAGTACGAAAAGCATTCAACAGGTCGTCCTGCTGATAAACACTAATCTTCCTTTTGTTCGGGGCGTTGACCATCTGTATCCTGCTCTTTTCGGAAGGAATTTGTTTGAGTGGCCGCCCTGACATTCTTTTGTTTGGGTAATGCCGATATATCATGAACTACATGGACGTTTCCCTTTTGAAAAGAGCATAAGGTGAATGGTGTGCTAAACTGCTTTCTTTTATCCCTTTTTTCAAAATAATGAGAAGGATGATGGGGAGGGAAAACGTTCAAAAGTGCACCGAGATCAGCTCAAAGTACTAAGACATTACTCTCGTACAAGATTTTTATTTTTCTGAAAATACAATTAGATATCATTCTAGAGATATATCTCCTTGGTGAAACAAATAATAAAACGAAAATGGTGAATAAACGCATAGCGTATTACGTGACGATCTTGCAGAAATGATATTAGCGTATCTATCAGAACAACGATATGGATCAAATTACGTGATCAGGGGCATGTTGTAGAAATAGTTGCAATCCATCGTAACTTTGAAAATCATGCGTAACTTGATTTTCAACCAATCAACAGCGCGCATTTGGGACTTACGGTTGTCTTTTTTGGCTTACGTTTGAACGCAACTCTTTCTGCAACGGCCCCTGGCCTAGTGCGCGCGTACGTGCTCGTCACAAAACTTATTTTCCCGTCTGACTCCAACGAAAAAATCGAGTAAAGTCGAAATGATTTCCTTTTTTCAAGATTTTCCCTACGTAGGTGTATATTTTTCTTTTTTATTGAAATAGGTTTATAAAGAAAATAGTGGCAGAGGTTTTAGTACATAACGACTTCGAAAAAGTTGAAAAGCTCCATCGAATTAAACCAAACAAATCTTTGGCTTTTGTAGAATTCCGTCGTAGCACGTCGCACACAAATGGTTAAAATTTATCACGGCAACACGCAGGGGGCATGGTGGATTATTTTCTAGAGCAACTGGTGGTAGGCTGCAGGTGGAATGGTGGATTAAATTGGAAAGATTTTGCACGGTAGCACGCAGGGGGCATGGCGGATTGTTATTTAGAACATCCGGTGGTAGGCTGCAGGGGGAATGGTGGATTAATTTATAGAGATTAGACGCTGCAGCACGCAGGGGGCATGGCAGATTATTTTTAAGAGCAAGTGATGACCGCCTGCAGGGGGCATGGGCTTCTTAATTGGAGCGTGCTTGAGGGGGAGCCTGCAGGGGGAATGCTGTGATATTTTTGCTCTCATCCCTAAGATTTAGACTCTAGAAAGACTATTAAGCTGACTAGATTTAGAATTTAGAATCAATGTCCAATGTCATGAAGATGAATTAAAACTGTTTTCTGTCGTTGTTCATTCCACGCATTGTTTACATTCATCCGACAGCGGAACCTTAAAATCAATGTCCTTTGTCGTGAAGACTATTGAAAACTGTTTTCTGACGGTATTAATTCCATGCATTATTTGTCTGTGTCAGACGCCGGAACCTCCGGCTAGCTCTGCGGGCCTTGTACGGCTAAAGCAGCCGGAGAGTATCCAACCAATCGTTGCATAAAATTGACGGCGATAATAATTCATTTAAAAGATCTACAAATACTTTAATAGACGCTTTGAATTTTAGTCAGAACGTGAGATATATATGTTATCTATGATATAAAACAATGAAAATTGGATACATACCAAAATATGACTCTATCCCGTCAAAATGGGAAGCCGAAGACCATTTTTCGCAAGAACTGGCTGCGGCTGAAAAATGACGACTTATGCCAAGTTTATGCCTACAGGCTCGTTCGTGACAATTCAGTTTATGTATATCGCGTCATAACTTGACATAAGCTAAAACAAGGTGAGTTGTTGATATCGAAATCTGAAAAACTACTGACCTCAGACTTCACCTAGACATAAACCTGAAAATTAATAGAATAAATGAGTTTTCCTACTGATGTCCCCTTACATCAGCTCTTACAAATAACCCTCGGAAAGTATTTTTTTCAAGATGGCGATTGGTGGACATCTTGTGTTTTATTTGAAGATTATCCTTTATTGCAAGATTACAACATAAATTGAATCAACATACCAAATAGCTCACAAATAGCTTTATCATTCATGATTCTGGGGCAAAGGGTTCAAAAGTGAATATCTCAAGATTGTTTCATATGGCGGTCATCTTGGATTTGACCTGAAAATGACCTTATTGCAAAATAGATGGCAAAAATTGACAATACTCATACCCAAACCCTAAACAAAAATATAACTCATCATTCGGGGCAAGAGGTTCAAATACACTGTTTCAGAATGGCATCTGGCGGCCATTTTCGGTTTTCCTGGAGACGACCTTATTTTACGAATATTGTAATATAAATGAATTCTACACACACCTAAAATTAGTTATTCCTCATCATCTCGGGGCAAGAGGATAAAAAGTTTGGTTTTTAAATTGGCATCTGGTGGCCGTTTTGGTTTATGAAAATAAGCAAATTGCCCAAACGGCAACTTTGGTCAACCAAGCTGAATTCGTTCTACGACCTCATAGGAACTTGACTTAAAAAAATAAATAATCACCGTAAAGAACATTTCTAAGTTCGACTATTAACCAAGGTAAAGTTTTCAAAATGTCATCATGACCTGGTTCATGAAACTTCGGAATAAGGGTAATTAAGTTTTACAAAATATCCTGCCTGAGTTTAAGGTCACATGGCCAAGGTGAAAAGTAATTTAGGGTAAATGAATGTAGACCATTTCGGGGGAATCGAAATCTTAACCGAGGTTAAGTTTTTGTAATGTCATAACTCAGAAAATATATCGAGCTAGTTCATGAAACTTCAACATAAAAGTAACAGTGTATCACTAAAGACCCTGCCTCAGTTTCACGTCGCCCGCCTGACCAAGGTCAAAATTTACTGAGGGTCAATGAACCTAAACCATGTCATTGTTTTTTGAAATTGTCATCATAAATTTGAAGTATCTACTTCATGAATAAGACAAATTAAACGTTTTTGGAACATCTGTGAGTTAGAGGACGCAGGACCAAGATCAAAGGCCATTTCGGGTCAATAAACTTTGAAAATATTGGGGTTTTGGGGAAAGTATTATAATTACTATAAATTTTATGGATTTAGATCAGGAAACTTGTACATAAAAGTAACCATGAATGTCCTGTGCTCGTTTCAGTTCACATAACCAAGATCAAAGGTCATTTATGTCCTTAAAACGTTGGCCGTCTCCGGGGTATTTGAAGCTCTATTCCATAAGGAGTTTTAATTCACTTTGGTGTTTTTCAGTAAATTTATGTTTTAATTAACCACTTTCTTCTAACCACAACGCGTCGATTATGGGGGGGGGGGGAGGGGCAGGGGGGGCGATCGCCCCACAAATGAAAATATTGGGGGGCAAACATATCGTTTTGCCCCCCCCCCAATAATTCCGCATGTGCTAAAAATAAAAAAAAAGACTGTAATGTTACACAGAAATCAGCAAGCGAGATTGAGATACACAACTCATTCTTCGTCTACAATCGTGCTCAAAATGTCCACTTTTCAGATTGATATTCCACTTTTCAGATTAGAATATCAAAAATTTCAGCTCGCGCTTCGCGCTCACATCATTTCTGTAGCAAAAACCTATACTCTCCATGATTAAATAGGTGAATATGGTCCCGTTTTCAGTTCTAAACCTCAAAAGAACTCCCACTTCGACTTGCAATAATCTTTTATTGGATATATACATCTTGTTCTTTATTAAAAACGTCCATTAAACTCAAAATTTTTCGATCGAAATATCAAAATTTTCAGCTCGCGCTTCGCGCTCGCATTAATCTGCTGGTGAGATATGTATATATATATATATATATGTGTGTGTGTGTTTGTGTGTGTGTATACATATATATATGTACACATATATATAGGCGTGTGTGTGAGTTTGTTTTGTGTGATCGAGCGCTTTTGGAAAATTGATTCATGATTTTGCCCCCCCCCAATCTGAAAAATGGATCGACGCCCCTGCCACAACGGTTTCATTTCAATATTTACGGTACTGTCATCTTAGCTGAATTAAATCACCTTTTTAAAATATGGCATTCATTATCATTTTTTTTGGAATAAACCCTCTGTTGAATGTCAAGTTTCGTCAATTAAACATTTTTAATTTTGGCAGTTGAACATGCAACACATTAAAGGACAAGTCCACCCCAACAAAAACTTGATTTGAATAAAAAGAGAAAAATTCAACAGGCATAACTCTGAAAATTTCATCAAAATCGGATGTAAAATAAGAAAGTTATGACATTTCAAAGTTTCGCTTCATTTCACAAAAACAGTTATATGAACGAGCCAGCTACATCCAAATGAGAGAGTCGATGATGTTTCCACTTACTATTTCTTTTGTTTTTTTATTGTTTGAAATATGAAATATTTTGATTTTCTCGTCATCGTCATGTGAAATGAAGTTTCATTCCTCCCTGAACACGTGCAAGTCCATTATTTTAACATTTTGTGCTTCAGGCAAGGAGGTCCTAATCGTCAAATTCGTAAAAATTGAAATATTGTATAATTCAAACAATAAAAAACAAAAGAAATAGTGAGTGAGTGACATCATCGACTCTCTCATTTGGATGTAACTGGCTCGTTCATATAACTATTTTGTTGAAAATAAGCGAAACTTTGAAATGTCATAACTTTCTTATTTTACATCCGATTTTGATGAAATTTTCAGCATTGTGCTTGTCTGATTTTTCTCTATTGATTCAATTCAACATTTTCCTGAGGTAGACTTGACCTTTAATAATTCCAGAAAAGTACATTTCACATCACATCTGATGTTTATCCATTGAAAAAAACATATGATATTTTGTCATATTTTTAAAGACCGTAACTCTTTGATGATGAAAGAGCTAGATAAAATGCAAAAAAAATTAAACAAAACTAGTAAAATTATGTTATTTTCAATAAATGTGCACAGAGGGAGTGAACCTGTATCCACAAAATGTACCTTAAAATCTGAATGCATAACTTCATGTAACGTTATAAAACTAGTCAACTTTAAATGACCCCGTGGTGGATTTAGCTCTTTTGGAACAAAACTGTTTTTAATTTTGGTCATTTGGAATGGAACTCAAATTTGCAATAAATAAGTACAATATTCCCATTTTTGTGTGTTTTCAAATACATTGTGGTGCATTTTATTCCGATGTCTATGATACTAACATTTATGTCCAATGATCAATTTTGGTCCAAAACTGGATTAAGACCCCTTCTGGAATTAAGCTCTCCATGTGTTGAATTGCCATCTTAACTTTTAAACTTTTTGAATCTACACATGTAGTCCATAAAACATAGCTATAACAAGTACGAACGATTGTTCTGCACACGTGTTAAGTCATATGATCATGATCAAAAGTCATTTTGGGTCAGTGGACGTAGTATTTAATCATCATAGGAGAGTTGTTTGTCTGCATAACTGAGTGAGACTCTTTTCCGACGGCGGCGCCGACGGCAACATCAAATCTTAACCGATGGTTAACGATTAAGTTTTCGAAATGACAACATAACTTAAAAAATATATGATCCTAGTTCATAAAAGTTAGACATAAAGTTAATTAAGGATTATTGAACATCCTGCCTGAGTTTCATGTCATATGACTTAGATTAAAGGTTATTTAGGGTCAATAAACTTAGACCATGCTGGGGGAATCAACGTCGAAATCTTGGTTACACTTTGTAATTCCGAAGCACGTAAATTCCTTTACCTCGATGTTCGTTAATCAGAAAACGTAAAAAGGTTTGTTAATCCGAACATTTGTGGCGTTATTCCGAAGGTTCGATAATCCGAAAACGAAATAAGGCTCGATAATCATTTCGTTTTCGGACTAACGAACCTTCGGAATAACGAACTTCATTTCGTTTTCAGACTTACGAACCTTCGGAATTATGAACCTCACTTCGTTTTCGGACTAACGAACCTTCGAAATTACGAACTTCATTTCGTTTTCAGACTTACGAACCTTCGGAATTACGAACCTCATTTCGTTTTCAGACTAACAGACCTTCGGAATTACGAACCTTCGGAAAAACGAACCTTCGTAATATTCAAGCCTTCGGAATAACGAAGCTTCGGAATTACAAATGTATGCGGAAATCTTAACCCAAGATTCAGTTTTTCAAATTTGTTATAACTTTGAAATTTTATGAGCCCAGTTCATAAAACTTTGCCATAAAGGTAATCAAGTCACACGACTATAAAGTTTGAAGGTCATTTACGATCAATGAACTTTGACCAAGTTGGGGGTATTATTTGTTGAATGACTATCATAACTTAGAAAGTTCATGGATGTTATTTATATAACTTGACTATAAGAGTGATCAAGTGTCACTGAACATCCTGTGCGAGTTTCAGGTCACATGGCCAAGGTCATTTATGGTCAATGAACTTCGGCCACGTGGGGGTATTTGTTGAATAATCATCATAACTTTCAAAATGTATGGATATAGTTTATAAAATGTGGACATAGGGGTAAGCAAGTATCACTGACAAGACTTAGGTTACGTGATCAAGGTAAAATATCATTTAGTGTCTATGAAGGTAGTATTGTATCACCATATAAATTGTGCTCTTTTTAAAATAATTATTTTATTGTAGTTTCCACAGTCAACACTGTTGCTACATGTATATTGAATCGCGTCATGCAGGTGAGACTGCCAGAAGCGCTTTACTTTTTGCAATAATTATTCAATAGCTGTGTTCAAGGTCAGCACTGCTGCTATATCGAATCGCATTATGTAGGCGAGACTGCCAGGGGCGTTCTACTTGTATCTTAGCTGTATGGATGATGATACATGTATGTTACGAAAATGATGATTAGGATAGTAATAATGTTGATGATTGTGCTGGTGATAGTAATGAGGATGATGATGATCAGTCTACGGAAAATGATGACTAATTCGTCCTCAGAGATCTTTCCCATGACACTTATTGTTTGTCTGGTCTTATCCTTATGTCATTATATGATTTATATGATTCGATTTTCACAGACCGCGAATACCATCAAGCACTTGCAGATGAAGTAGAAAAGAAAATGACCGTAACTCCATCACAGGTAGATATGTGAATTCTCATTCTATCACTTTGAATCATAAGACTTTCCAAAATGAGATGTCGAGTAGGGTTTGATTGTAACATGAATAGGAGGACACAAGATCAGTATATAAAAATATTTTTGCATCAAGTTAATTGGTTACATCAAAAATCAAAACGGATAAAAGAACACGACCAACTACATATGATATGCTAAGCAAAAACAGAATGACACTGGCAATTTCTATGTACATAAAGATAATTACAAGTTATAAAGAAAGAAAAAAAGGAGGAACCTAAAACCACTTGCAAGCTTCGTAACCCGTTCGAGGAGCTATCACATGTGATACTACTTATCCACCCAACACGCCAACCCGCCACAAAGATTCATCGCTTAAGAACCCCACCCACATCCAATCATAAATTGTCATCAAACAGTCACGGTAGACTTTCCATCCTCAATAACACCTGAAAAACAACATGTGCACTATTTATTATTGAACGTACATGGTTAACTAATGTAAATGGGAGACGAAGCTTGCTGTGTGCACGTCTGCGCTCATTACATTTTTTTTGCACCGAAAGTTTAAAAGAGACGAAAAATAAACTTGCTGGACATGTGCATTGGTAAAGATACGTGTAAATCAACAATCAGTTAAACATGTTTTCTTATACAAGTAGTCAAAGGTGTTGTAAAAATGTTTTTTAATAAACTTGTTTTTTTAGCAAGATTACAGAGAATCGGCAGATCTTGTGTTAAACCCAAAGTTTATCAAAGTTAATTTCAATGTTATTGCACATTCTTCTGGTAACAAATTTATGAATACATTTGTTCATCAGCATGTTAGGAAAACAAATTCTTTGTTCAAAATATTTTTTTTATTTTCATGACTGAAAAGAGGTTTTACGAAAATGATAAATACACTTAAATTTCTAATGATTATTTCAAATTTCAAATTATGATGTATTTTGTGTACAGGATCAAGAGAGTTTGGAGTTGCAAAATGATGATACCGTTGACGGAGGCATACATCCGGAAGAAGCAGGTTTGAGCATATTTCTCTTCATCGGTATAATTATTGATAATAAATTATCATGGAAAAAACGCGTATCTAAAGTAGCCATTAACGTTAAAACAGAAAGTAAGCTATCCTACGAAGGTTAGAAGGCTGTGTCAATGGAAATACTTTACTCACTTTATATAATGCTATGGTTTAGCCAATTCTAGATTATTGTTGTACTTTCTTGGGTACAAATTCAAAGAAGATATCGAAAGATTGAATAAGTTACAGAAAAGAGCAATAATTATCTTATATGCCCGTGTCTTGACCCCTTCGGAATATCTTCTTCAACTGGAAAAGATTTGTAGATAGAGTTTGCATTTTTAGATTTATTTTAATGTTCAAATGTATGAAATGCATTGCTCATACATGTTTGCCTAAGTTATTTACTTTTAGGAAAGAAATTCATTCATACTGAACAAGAAATTCCTATTAAATTAAGTTACACTTCATATAACTTCTGAAGGTTTCCATGGCGAAGAAGAATAGTGTAGTAGGTTTCACGGTACACCGTGTATCTTTCTTGGGCAAGTGTTGGTCCTGAACCCAATCTCGACGTTTCGACAAGTTACACTTCCTAAAATGTCATATTAAATGATTCAAACACTCATTCCATTATCAAGCCTTCTAATTATTTGAAAGTCTTCAACTTAAACCTCAAAAATAAATTCCCTTACATTTTTGAGAAATATTTAAAAGATAACCTTTTACTCAAATTTCAGCTTCTTTTTCCAATTTTCCCCCACTGTGGAAACCTTTCCGCGGCCCCTTTCAAGGTACTTCGGTATGAGTTAGTTCTTTAAAATGTTCATTGTGGAAAATGCACTTTCGCGCCTGTATGTAGATCCAAACATGGTACATGTAAGAACAGCGCTGGTCATCTAATAATAAATTAGATCAAACAGACAGAAAAACTTCACTAAACCTTGTTTAAAAGACAAATTTATTCGACTGCCATTACTTTTATCACGGTTAGGTCTACATGGATACACAATGTAAGCATATATAACTATGTTTCATATTGTGTCTTAAGTGATAAAAAAAAACCAAGCAGAGTCTCGCGGGCCGGATTGAGAAGCTCTGCGGGCCGTAGTTTCAGAAACTCTGGTCTATGTCATCAAATCCGTGTTTCCACTTAATCGGCTTTTTCATAGCGTGTAAACGCGAGTAACTTGCATCGACTCGTGGTCCAGAACTGGCAATTTGCACAACCAAAGTAGTAGGTTCTGAACCGTAAGCCGATGCAGAATCGGCTTTTTACGTGTAAACAGAAAGCCTATTATGCATCTGCGATTGGTGTGCATTTTATTTACTTTACCATTGTGACGTAATTGTAAGCGCACTGATCCAGCGTTGCCTTTATTATGTGTGCGTATCATTTCAGGTTTTTGCATTGGCTCGCTGTTCTAAACCGTGAGCTGTCACAGCGTGTAAATGCAGTGCAAGATAAACCAAAAACTGGTTCTGAACCAAAAGCCGATTAAGTGTAAACACGGTATATAAAAGAGCATAAAATATGTTATAACTCGTTTTGTGTACGTTTTAGGTCATTTTAAGCATTTAAATTTTTTGTGCGCGTGAACGTTTGCTCGCGCGTTTTTAGCATAATGACATTGCACAACATTGAATCACTGTTTGTTTGCTGAATATGCAATAATAATTAATCCAAAACAATATTGAATACATCGAATGACTCTCTACGAGCACTTAACGAAAAGGAATGAACATTCATCAAAGTGTGCAGCAAGCGCGCGCGGGCGCGGTCAGGATAGGCCGTACATAGGTAAAAGAAGGCTATTAAATCATTATTTATTGTAGCTCCTCAGAGCAAACGGCTACCCCCAATTTTCTTTTTTCATATTGGAAAACAATCAAATCTGACGTTTTATATCTCACATTTATGTCACTTATGGACCTAATTTCTGGTAAAAAGGCATTCTTGCGAGAATGGTGATGCCATTTTATTATATTTTATTAGGATGGTAATATAATGTTAATAAATACGATGATGACGATGGCGATGGTGATGAATATGATTGTAATTTTAGTGATATGATAGGTATTTGAAATTACTGAAGTCTGGAAAATGATGGCAGACCGCCTAATTCGTCCCCATGACGAATGAACTATTGTTATTATGTAAACAATGCCGTTCTTTGAGACTTATTGTTTGTCGGGTCATATACTGATGTCATTATATGATTTGATTTCCACAGACCACGAATCCCACAAAGCACCTACAGATGAAGCAACAAACGTACTGAGTGTAACTCCATCACAGGTAGATATGTCAATTTCCTTTCCATCACTTTGACAACATAGGACTTTCCAAGGCTATTGTTTTAATATAAGACGTCGAGTATGGTTTGATTGAAACATGAACATGATAACACAAGATCATTGTAAAGAGCACTGTTTTACCAAATAAAAAAATCAAAGCTAATAAAAGAAAACCACAAGCTGCATATAATAAGCTAAATAGAATAACGAGGACACTGATATCCCGTATTTACGCAATTACTTGCAATGAAATGTAAAAAAAGGTCAGGAACTTGAACCCTTTTGCAAATTTTGTAACCCTTTTAGAGGATCTAACACATATCCGTCCATCAACACCTTCACCCACAATCAACCTTCGACAAATTAGACTTTTTTATCCGCAAAATCACATGAATATCTGCAATCCACAAACTAATCATAATAATAAACGTACATGGGAAGTTATTGTAAATGGTAGATACGAATGTCCAGGTACACATTCAAACAAATTATTGCACTGAAAGATTAAAAAAGACTAAAAATATATATACCTGACAAGTGCATTAGTAAAGATACGTGTAAATCAACAATCATTTAAAAATACTTCCTAAACAAATACTTAAAAGATAGTAAAGGTGTCAGTTCGTTATAAAAAAAAATATTTGAATAAATAGAAAAAGAAAATCAATCAAGCAGAACACTGAAAATTACATCAAAATGTAAAATAAGAAAGTTATGGCATTTAAAGTTTATTATTTTTCAGAAAACAGTAATATGCACAACACAGTCATATGAAAATGATAAACATAATTATGACTTTCTAATGATTATTTCACATTTTAAATAATAATGTATTTTGTATACAGGATCAAGAGAGTTTGGAATCGCAAAGTGATGGTACCCATGGCGGAGGCATACATCCGGAAGACATGGAAGAAGCAGGTTTGAGCATAATTCTCTTCATTGGAAAATAATAATTAATTAAAGTGTTCGTAATCATGTTAATGATGGAAGCAGACTAGTGATAAACAATATTGATAATTGTATAGATAATAAAGTTGATGAATGGCCATTATATACAACTCAATCTGTTATTTTTTTTATAATGATGCAGAATATGCAAGATTGTAGCTTCCTTTGCAAATCCGGAGTGCTTTCTTATATAGTTTAAAGAGCGTAGTGAATTATAATTCATTCCAGTAGCTCAAAGTTGTATGAAATTTAAAATGATTATAATAATTGTAATAATAACAATGATAATAATGAAATTAATAATGATACTTTTTATTTGGCGCAATTTACGGCTACTATTGCTGCTTTACTGACTTCAGTAACTCTATGGTCATCTAAGTGAGATTTAATGCCAAAAGGAAAACTCTTTTTGAATTTTCCTAGGAGGACAACTTCCCTAATGTGAACAAAATGTTTGTCGACCTTCAGTGATCTATACCACTTATCAAACATCATATATTGTTCCCTAGCAAATTCAACATACGTCTGGCCTGTTTGTCTTTGCATGTTCCTAAATTTATGTACGCTGTACGCGTCTGGTACCAACTCATATGCATTGAGAATTGTTTCTTTTACTAGCATAGTCACATGATTGCGTTTCAGAGAGTGAAGAATAGACTTTTGCAGCCTTTCCAACGAAAACACTTTGAAAGAGAAGAGTCCAGTATTCCTCAGGCCAATTCAGTCTATTAGCCACTTTTTCAAATGACACAAAATATGTATCAACTCCCTCTTCATCAAATTTTGGCACGAGGCGAATGTTTTTAGCAACATCAAAGCATTGGGGAAATTAATCTTTAACAGAGTTAGTATTAGTATTTACATGAGCTAACTCCATTTCTTTAAACTTTAACTACAATCTCATTTTCTCCATTTCAATGTTTTCTCTGATCGTTCCTTTTAAAGGTTTTCTTTGATTCGTTCCTTTTCAGCATTCTCCTTCATTTTCATTTCCATTTCAAACTTTGCCAGTTGAATCTGAGCATCGTCTGAAACAATGACAGACGTTTCAGACCCCTCTGTAAGCTTCATGTGACTAGCTAACAAGTCAATTATCTCTGTCTTCTTTAAACATGGGGCTTGAGATACACCCTAATGATGACAAACTGTTATCAAATCATCTTTCTTCAGTGACTTCAAGTGATCATATGACAGTTCTGTCATTGCAAGAAATTCATTAACATGAAATGTAGCCATGGTGGAATATACAGTAATACAAGCAAGTAATAACACAGTACAGTATATTCTAGAACTTTCCAACAATTTCCAAAATGTGTTTTCAATTCAAAATGACTTTGTTTCAAATTTACTTTCTGTGCAAATTGGAGTTCGATTTTAAATTGGCTTTTTGTGCAAATTAGCTTTATTTGTTACTGTACTGCACCAAATAATATTTTTTTAGTTTTAGTGTGATGTCATTTTCTTTTATTACAGGAAATTGATTATACATTAAGCAAATCAAAAATTATAATGGTCTTACGTCTCTTGAAATACTGATGATCATCAAAAGTAAAATCCAAGTTGCTGGCGAAGATTCCTTAAATTGATGTTCACAAAGATGATGATGATCAAACTGATGTTGGAGCACGATTAATGACAAGAGTCACTGTAACGAGTTGAAATGTTCGTGAAGACGATGTTAATGATGATTAACAGTCAATTTTCAGCAAGCCATGGGTTGAAAAGCGTTCCAACTGGTTGATGATATTAATAAAAACTTATAAAAGTGCAAACAGTTCAGTGATGGCGTGTAAATAATTTCACAGAAGATAAATACTCCAGGTGGAAATAAAGTATGCTCTGACATAAAATCTGGCGTGAAACTCTGAGCTCTGATCTGATATGATGATATCCTTGAAGAATTGCCAGCTTATATAGAAATTATTCACTCTTCTGGGAGCTTCTAGTATTCACTATTCTGGAATCTTCTATTATTGTCTACAAAAAAAAAAAACATACTGCCCATTTCTAGAGCGTCTACAATTAGAACACTCTTGAATGACCTTATTGAAAATGAACAATGTCAACAAAATAGCTAAGCCTATTGTTCTTTTCACTGCTTCTTGGAAGCTCTATTGTTCCAGTCTCTATTCAGAAATTATGACAGAATTCCTTAGCCTGTTGTGTAGCCTTCTTTATCGTGTATCTTTGCAAATTCCATGAATACCAGAAACTACTAATTACATATAGTGCCTAATAAAGCTTTGCTGCCAGGACATTCTGGAATATTCTTAATCATTCTATGCTATGAATACCCGTAAAGAGAAAATAACCAAATAAATGAATGTAATTGCTCTAACAATTCTACTTTTATATAACACTCGACATAATTGGGGCAATTTCCAAAATTGCACCTATTCAATTGAAAGAATAAACTATAGTAATACATGTAAAATTAACAATAACAATATAATTACAACATGAAAACAAATCATTACAATAATTGGAAAGCCGTGTTTAGAAGGGCTTTCTTTTGGAGACATGCACGTTTAATAAAGGTTTCGATAATTTAAGAGAATTAGGTAATGAGTTCCAAAAGAGTGGTAAAAAAGAAAACAGATTGCCTAGTTAAATCTATACGTGTCAAAGGAGGGTGGTAACTGTTACAATTTCTAGTTTGATATGAATGATACAAATTATTCATTTTAAAAAAATCTTAAAGAAATATTGAGGTATATTCATTTGTGGTTTAAATCCCTCTGTAATAACTCCATAGTTAATGGTAGATGTGATAACAGTACGATACAAAAACTGAAGTAGGCAAACATTTTGATTTACCTATTACCCCAATATTTTTGGCAGTTTTTATTACAGTCCTGTGTGAAAGTTTGAAAGTTACAAGATAAATTGACATCCAAAAATACCTATAAATTGTACATTCTGAAGTTGAGTATAAAGTTGTTGTATAATTTTAAGCTTGGTTTTAAAATATTCACCATTTTATTATCGACTGCCATCCACTCATTGGTCTTTTTAAAGCTGTGTATTCATATGTCTAAACAGAAAATTAATCTTACTACCAGACAAAAAGACACACGTGTCAACTGCAAATAACACAAAATTTAGAATATTTGAATATTTCGGTAAATCATTTATAAATAACAGGAAAGGGAGTTGAACCCTGGGGCACTCCATATCTCACTGTCCTGGAGCTAAGCATTTGTTAAATATAGTAATTGTTTCTCAATTGGTTCAATAATCTGTGATCCATTTTAGTGGCAAGCCCTTTATTCCATGGTCATCGAGTTTTTTTAACAAAATAGAGTGGCATAAAACATCAAAGGCTTTAGAGAGATTAATGAATATTGACAGAATGTGTTCTTTGTTACTAGTAGAGTTTTGTTTTTTATGTATGAGCTCCAGGACAGCTGACGATGTGGAGTGCTCCTTCCTGAATCCATATTGGT
Source organism: Lytechinus variegatus (assembly GCF_018143015.1). Taxonomy (NCBI): domain Eukaryota; kingdom Metazoa; phylum Echinodermata; class Echinoidea; order Temnopleuroida; family Toxopneustidae; genus Lytechinus; species Lytechinus variegatus. The sequence goes on along the minus strand of NC_054745.1, from coordinate 2,613,792 downwards.
TGTTAGATATTATATCGTTTTCATTAATAAAACTAATATTCATGTAATACAAACATTTTCAAGTATTTTAGAAAATATAATTCATACAGATATTTAGAAGGTAATTGTTCATATTTTCTCGACTTCCACTTTTGTGTATGGGAGTGACCTTAGCAATCTTCAAATATTTGGGAATAGTACCTGTTGATATGCTTAAATTAGATATATTACATAATGGAATGCATATCAATGATTTTGTTTCAATACTTTAACAACTATTGAATCCATACCAGGACTAGAGTCGTTTGACATACGTGTAGCTTTCACAAAATCTTATATTTCTTTGCATGCTAGTGGTTAAAAAAAATAGATGTCAGGTTACGTTGTGGAATGTAATCCCTAAATGAAAGAACATATGACGAGTTAATAGCAGTATGTTGATTTATTAATTTTGACCCCTAACATGGTGAAGATGACCAGTATGAATTTTTCACCAAGTTGAAATTCGTTTCTTGTGATCTCACCAATCACATAAAAGTGAAAAATCGGACTTGGCCAATTTATCGAAGGAGCCCCAAAAACATGACATGTCCTGCATGACTAATAGTTAAGGGACTAAATATTGAAATATTCTTTGCCGATATATAATTGCATTTCATATGGACAAATAGGGTACTAAGGAAAACTACAAATTTAGGAGAGCAGTAAGGGATTGATGTCTACATTTGAATGAAATTCCTATGCAATTCTATCATTTTTTGGGGATATATATATGCTGTTGTCAATAGATTGTCTTATGTCTTGTCTTTCAAACACATTTAAAAAAGGACAAGTTTTCTTCAGGTTTCAGCAAACGCGGAACATTTCGGTCAGGGATTCAAATAAAAGGCTTCTTTCTAAATTCAGTAAATGTCCTTTTCATGATCTTTGCCATAATTATCAAAATATTCTGTCAAAATTAATTAACTTGATGTTTTTACTTTCGCAAAACGAGGCTAAAGGCGGTGGCGTCGTCAGCTTTGTTATCTTTACAAATGTTAAGTTTTGAAATATCGCTATTACTTAGGAAGTACTAGGACCTATTTCATGGAACTTGGACATAGGGTAATCAATTATTACTGAAGGTCTTTCCTGAGTTTCAGGTCACAAGACCAAGGTCAACGGCCATTTAGGGTCAATGAACTAAGACCATGTTAGGTGAATCAATATCCCAATCTCAGCCTAGGTAAAGTTGTTTAAGTGTCGTCATAAATTAAAAGTGTATGAACCTACTTCATAAGACTTAATCAGACTTAAGCTTTACCTAAAATGGTGCATCGCTGATGATTATGCCAGAGTTTCAGGTCACATGACCAAGGTAAGAAGTCACTTAGTGTCAACAAACTTTGACCCTTTTGGAGGTATTTTGTCATTGTAATAACTCCAAATGTACATGAATCTAATTCAAGAAACTGGAGCAGAGCGAAACCATGTATTCTTAAATAGCATGTGCGAGTTTCAGATCAAATGATTAAGGTTAAATTTAACTTGGGGTCAATAAACTTTAACCATATCGGGGTATTTATGGAATTGTTATCATAGCTTTGTTAATTTATAGATCTCGTTCATGAAACTTGGATACAAGAGCAATCAAGTATCATGAAACATCCCGTTCGAGTTTCAGGTCACATGAACAAGGTCAAAGCTCATTTATGGTCAACAGACTTTTGGTAATGTTGCAGGGTATTTGAGGAAGTGTCGTCATAACTTTAAAAGTCTAAAAGTCTAGTTCATGAAACTTGGTAATAAGAGCAACCATGTATCCCAGAACACCCTGTGTGTGTTTCAGGAACGAGCCCAAGATAAAACATGTTAAAGGTCAAGAACTCTCGCCACGTTAGGAATATTCGTCGAATTTGCATAATAGAAAGTGTATGGATTTAGCTCACGAAACATAGACATAATCATCATCGGCATCATCACCATCATTATCATCCGTGAAAGTAAAGTCCATCGGATTAGTGTATCGTCGTAATTGTAAAACTGTGCAGAAGTACCTACAGTGTTTTGGACGCTCTATTTTACGTGCGGTTAAAAGGGTAGCCAAGAAGGAATGATTGTTTTGAACACATCTTAGGTCACAAGATCATGGTCAACGGTAATTTTGTGTGAATGGAAATAATATTTTATCATATTACCGTTTTTTGTGAAAATTTATTCAATAGTTGTTGTTTTTTTAAATGTCATCACTGCTGCTACATCGAATTGCGCAATGCAGGCGAGACTGCCTGAGGCATTCCACTTGTTTTAATATTGTATCTTTCGCATTGAATATTTTTTTTCATATGTAAAATAAAACAATTGAAGAGTTCAAATGCAAAAGAGGTTTTCATCAAACTTTTTTTTTGTCTCTCGGTATAGACTTCTAGTTGCTCTATGAGATGATATCAAATAAATGTTGAATTTCCCATTAAAAAGTAAACAAAAGTGATAAATTAAAATCACGTGACCAAGGCTTCGATCAATTTTAGTTTGTTTCCAAATAAGTCAGATCCACACTAGGAATTTTTTGAAAAGAATATGAAAACAGGTATATTTATTTCATACCCAAGTTTATGTTCATGTATTAGGGTCCATGAACAATTAGCTCGCATAAGAATATTGCAGTATGGGAGAAAAAAACAAGATCTATTTTGAGTGGATCTTACACCTTATGCAAACGAAATCTTCTTAGGTGCTCATGTGTGTTACGATACTGCAACAAATAACAATAAAAAGTGATAAATTAAGCTTTGATTTTCCCTTTTTTTATTACAGGAAATTAATCATGTACTTAAACAAAATAAAACCAAATAATCTTACATTAATCTCGTGAAGTGTCTGATGTACAATCCAGGGTTATAGTTCACAGTTATGATAGTCCAATATATAATCCAGGTTGGCTGGGAAGGTTCCTTATTAATAATGGCGATGATGAAACTGATGTTGAAGTACGATGAATAACAAGAGTCACTGTAACGAGTTGAAATGTCCGTGAAGACGATGTTGATGATGATTAACAGTCAGTTTCAGCAATCCATGGGTTGAAGAGTGTTCATTAAAACAGGTTGATTATCTCGATGAGAACTGAGAATTCCTCTCTCAAAATAAATGCAAACAGTTCATTGATGGTCTGCAAGTAATCCACAGAATATAAATATTCCAGGTGGAAATAAAGTCTGCTCTGACATAATGTCTGGCGTGAAACTTGTAGCTCTGATCTGATATGATGAAGTGATCTGGTATGATATGATGATGTCCTTGAAGAATCTGCTAGCTTGATATACTAATTACAACTATTCTAGAGACTTCTAGTCGGCCTGCATAACAAAAGCCTTTACAAACACGTTGCGGAATGTTCTTGATCATTCTAAACTATACATATCCTTTAAGAGGAAATAACTATATAAATGAATGCAATTGCTTTTACAATTCTTCTTATATGTAACATCTGTCAATAGATAATACCAAAGAAAATTGGAAATTAACATTAGAATGTTAATAAAAGTGGCAAAAAAGGGATTGGACCCATTTCAATTTGCTTGCCAAAGGGGTTAGATCAACAATGGTATTTTTTTTTGGGGGGGGGGATAAAGACAAGTAGATATATTTTATACCCTATTTTCAAACGACAGGGTAGTGTATCGTGACATGTTAATGTCTCATATGAAATCGCAATATGGGAGAATACAAAAAAAAATCTTGATATGGTCCAAATTGATCGTAGTCTTTATCATTATAACAATAAGCACCATCGTCATGGTCTGGATTTATTCTCTTGATTACCACGAATGTCATCAAGGTGATCATTTTGTAAATGATGTTTGTTTCTAAAAAAAACTGAGCCGACAGACTATCTTTATAGTAATGGTGTTCTAAATAAAGTTTTTAATGATGACCAAGCCAACTAACCAAGACAACCCTGCAATCTGAAATAAAACTAAACAATGTTTAATGCTGTATTGTTACATGTTCTATGTAAAAAAACATATGCCTACTTTCAGCAATTTATCTCTATTGTCTGATTATAGCTGAATCTATCTCGGGCGGCAAGGAGGTGCCCAAGGCTGGAGAAGAACATGTAAATGTTAGTAAGCCAAATGAAATTGCTAGCCTTGTCGAGGAAATGCTGAATGAACGGGCTCGCTTGAAGGTAAGGTTTTTTTCTTATTATTTTGGTTTGAGTGGCGGTTAGTATTTTTTTTTACTATTATTGCCATTGGCTCACTCAATTCTCACATACATTGTAATGATATTGTGACAAATCAATATGATTTGTACCAGGCGCGTACGCAGGATTTTAGAAAGGGGGGGGGGGGGGTTTCGAGCTGATTTTTTTTTTTTTTTTTTTTCAGCGCTGCAAATAAGACAATAACATTTAAGTGGGGATGGGTATGTAACAGTGCGGTCATGACCCGCGAACGAGCAGAAATGTTCTCGTTTTTGCGTTGAAAACATAACCTTTTTTTTCAATAGTTTGTTGGTATCATATACATGTCCTTCGGATCGTAGCACTCATGATATGGCCAACCGCGTAGCCAGGATTTCATTTTGGAGGGGGCGGTAAATGCACGCGAAGCGTGCCAACACTTACAGAGCGCGCGAAGCGCGCTCCCTAGGGGGTGGGTGCAGGGAGGGGGAGTTTCCCCCTCCCGCGCAAAGCGCGAAGCTTTTAGTGTTTCATAAATTAAAATGAAAAGGAGCCGTTTCTCTTGTCTCTAGTACCTCCAATTCGGTTGACTATATTGTGATTTTGAACCTTGTTTTCAAAAGTGATTGTAAACGCACAAAGAGGTATACAATGGAGGAAATTAAAATGATAATAACTCCGCGCGAAGCGCGGAAGCTAAAGTGATTTATCAATTTTTCTTGCCATAAAAAGGGTCCCGAGAAAAGGGTATTCTCAAAGATATATTGAAACTTTCTTTGGAAAGATCAGATTTGATTATAAACAACTTAGCATCAGTGCATATTTTTAACTCGCAAAACAGAGGAGAAGATTGGTAGAGGAAGATATTCCTCCCCGCGATGAGCAATGAAACTCTGAAATTTCAAAGGGCGGACGTTTCATCAAATGTAGATTTCTCTAATACCCAATCGTCTCTAATTCAATTGATTTTCTAAGATTATTGAACTTCATTAAAAAGAAAATAGTGCGCATAAAATTGAAACTTCTGTGATTTATTGAAATTATCTATCTATATAATAAAGGATGATTATTTTTTTTTACTTATCCTGAAGCGTTCATTTTGAATATGAAGAAACTTAAGTGTTATTCAAAATTTCAAACTGAGGGCGCAAAACTGGACAGGAGATGAATGTATACAGGGAAATGACATGAAGTTTAATACAATTTGATAAAAAATATTGTACTTTTTTATTTAATACGACAGGAATTCCATACCTTCCTCTCTTTAAATTAGGAACCTGTTTGCCCCCAAATTATGGTTGTTTATAGTAATGAGCTGAAAAGCGGGAGAAGCTGACTTTATGGAGGTGACGGCAGAAACTGATATAAAGATTTTACCCGCTCGGAGCCGACCAGACCAGAAGTTGCGCGATCAATTGAAAAAAAAGATAACTTCATACATTTACTTCGGCCTAACCTTACTCAAATTCATGCCCTAATGTATACAATTTTAACTTTAACTGACAAGAAGCACATAGCTGAGGTGGAAAAACAGGGTTAGAGAAAAGGTGGGGGAACAATGGAGAACTTCAATATTGTCATTTAACCGCGCGCAGCGCGGAAGCAAAATTCATATCTGAATTTAAAGCAAGAAGAGTGAAGGAGTTTCCCTTTTGAGAAAAAATAAAGAATAAATAGAAAAAACACAAAGCTACCTTTTTTCCCTTTCCTTCCTTCCCTTTTCCTTTTCTCTCCTTTTTTCCCTTCTTTTTTTTCTTTTTGGGGAATTTTTTTTTTGGGGGGGCACCGCCCCCCCCTGGCTACGCGCCTGGATATGGCCTTGATCAGAACACTAGAAACTTGAGAAATGTCACGAATAATTACGAGCGAGCGGAGCAAGCGAGCCGAAATGTTTGCGTTTTTCCGTCAAAACATACAATTCTTCTCAATAGCTTGTTGGTAATGATTACATATTAGTTGATGATACATGTCCTTCTGCTCGTAAGTCTCATGATATGGCCTTGATCAAGAGACTAGAAACTTAAGAAATTTCATAAATGATTACGAGAGAGCGGAGTGAGCGAGCCGAAATTTTCGCGTTTTCCCGTCAAAACATACATTTCTTGTCAATAGTTTGTTAGTAAATCAAGTATTAGTCGATGCTACATGTCCTTCTATTCGTAACACTCATAATACGGCCTTGAACAGGAGACTAGATACTTATGGAATTTCATAAATTATTACGAGCGAGCGGAGCGAGCTAACCGACATTTTAGCGTTTTCCGTCATTTTGGTTTTCATATTGGTAAAACATATTTTGTAAGAAAACGTATGTCTTTGTCTTGGTTCACTTGTATTCATAAGTATACATCATGATAATCATGTATGGCCTTGTTAATGGCGATACCGTGATCATGTCGGCGACATGCGGAAATAAAAGATATAATAAAATAATAATAAATTTTTTTCTGTGTTTTTCGTCGGAAACATGATATTCTGTTCATTATTGCTGTCATATACATTATTGGGTAGGGGAACTGTCCGTAACCAGACCAAGGAGTTATCAGACTCTTGCCCGATAACCCTTGACCAGAAAAAAAAAGGAAACGAAAGGGGGGGGGGTGTGAACCCCCGAACCCCCCCCCCCCCCCTTGCGTACGCGCCTGATGTGTACATTGTGACATAATTTTGTCGTGCATATTTGTAATTAAAAAAATAATAATAGTATATGAACAAGTTTGTCATAACTCTTCTCAAAAGAGCTCGACGTCACCTTGAACATTCAGAAATGGCTACATGTATCCTTGAATGAAGATGTTCTGTGGATTGTGTCAGTGCAAAGTGCTAACAAAATTGACAACTTTTTCATGAGAACAAATCCGTGTTCTAGTCGGGCAGCATACATGTAGCTCATGACTTGTAAGTTGATTGGTGACAACGCAAAGAAAATGACTTGGTGTCAAATTTCTAAAGGTCATCTCGACCATGTCGCGATCACCGTGCAGTCAAAAGGGGTTATTTGTGTCGAGGGAAACGTTAAATTTTTTGTATTGATATGCTGAAAAGTTACGATCTGACACGCCTTTCTTCGCGCTTTTGCCAAAGTGTACCGATCTCGAAAGAACTCGTAACGAAGCAACACGATTACACAACGAACAAAATTGCCTGATATATTCCCTCGTCTTCGTTTCTATTCGCACGCCCTATCAAACCATTGTTCACTGCTTCTTTGTCTTCGGCCGCAATTTTCTGAAAGAGGTGACCCGAAAAATCGATATCCTTTGCATGTCATATTTTTCCTTCGCTTACCATTCGTTGTTAAAAATTGACCACAATTACTGATCGCATGATTTGACGGAAATTTCATTTGCATTCGTTGAATTCGCGTGCATTTCGTTCGTTTTTCCCATTTGTCACCCTACGTCCGCCTACATTCGGTCAAGTGTGAGGTGGCTTTCAAGCCAAAGCAAACCGTATCGCCCTTAATCAACAATTTAGATTATATTTATTTACTTTTATTCTGTTTATATGCTGTAAATGAGCTTATATTCTGGTTATGTACATTCTTTGTATTTGTCTTATGGAAATAGTTTTAGCATGTTCTCGTTTATTATGACTGCATTATTTTTTCTTTATGTTTCAGGAGGAGGGAACTGATAGTACTCATGGTGGTAAAGACGAGGGTGTCTCCCTAAATATATGGGACTTCGCTGGACAAGATGTATACTACACGACTCACCAGGTGATTCAATATTTTTTTCTAAGAATAAATAAAGTTAATCATTCATCTATCATGTTTATTACAAAGTCTCGTAAAAAGTACATTTAAATATGCTGATAATAAGAAATATAAATATCAATATATAGCTTATATATATAAAATTAGGCCAAGTTGATGTAAGGTGAAGGTTGTATACAATGCGTATAAAAAAAACGGGACACTTTTGAAAATTCTAAAAAAATTGTTTAAAATTATTATATCTATATTTTGATGTTAATAGATGCTCTAAGATCTTATCTCTGAAATGCCATTTAAAAAAAAATAAATTTTGTTCATGCTTGAGCGAACACGGGACGTTTTTGTCGGGGGTTCAAAAAGAGGCTTGCGCCAAAATGGCAGAAATGAGAAATATGATGATTAGACTTTGGGCTAATCAGCAGACTTCCTCTTGATGTTCTCATGATCTTTGCCATTATTTTCGAATTATGCTGTCAAAATTCATTTACAAATGCATTTATTTACCTGAATTATATTGTTTTTCATTTAAACTTCTTTTATCTTTGACTTTTCCTTCATAAGTAAGAAAATAAGATACTTTTTTGTCAAACCAAGTAAGGAGATTTGCATTATTAATTGGGAGAATTTGTAATTATTCAAATCCTTTTATTATGTGAAGTAAATTATGTAATAGGTACCTTTTATAATTATTAGGTGAAACAAATTATGCTATGGAACCTATAAAAGACATGAATCCTATTTTCAAGGGGTTATTGAATCCTTCACCGAGTTTAATTATATGCTTGACAGGAAATACAGGAAAGGATTCACGTCTTTCAATGACAATGGTGTATTGAGTAAATTTTGAAGGAGGAATGGCAGATCGGAAAAAAGTATTAAAAATTTGTGAAGCGTGCAAGCAAAAGTTTCCACTTTTTTCAAAATATCAAATCTTGTGATTTTGACATAATATTCGGAAAATTATATCATATTTCACTTTCTATGTTTTCTGTTATTTTCGTTTCCACTTTTTTTCCTTGGTCATATTTTTTATTTGGGGGAGAAGCACCCCGAGCTCATACTCTCAGTATGCCACTGTTGGAAGGCACCATAACCTTTGAAGCACACAATGGAAGGATTTGAAAAAAAAACACGCTCTCCCATACATTGGTTAAAAAATGTTCTTACCTAAAGAAGGAATATTCATAGCTAAAAGAGAACATAATTAAAAAGGAACAACAACAGAAATATTCAAGCAAATAAGTAGATTTGGAAATGAATTCTGACCGCATGATTCGAAAATTATGGCAAAGATAATGAAAAGGTAAAGAGGAAGTCTGCTGAATAACAAGAAGTCCGACCAGCATATTTATCATTTTATGCCATTTTGGCGCAAGACCCCTTTTTACCCCAAACAAAAACATTCCGTGTTCGCTCAAGCATGAACAAAACTAAATTATTTTAATGGTATTTGAAGGATAAGACTCCAAAGCACATATTGACACCAAAATATAGAGATCATAATTTGAAATAAAAAAATTATATACTTTTCAAATCTGTCCCGTTTTTTTATACGCACTGTAGTAGTATTTACTGGAGAAAAACCCCAAAAAGTCAATTGACTAAATTGAAATTAGACCAAATGGTTAGTAGACGAACTGACTGTAGTCGAGGTAGGAGACAAAACGTAAATTAGAAAAAGGGGTTTTAGACCGAGCGGCAGTTTTCAACTTTTATTTTGACGTGAAAGTATTGTTGATTATTCCAATGGCCAATCAACCACTTATTGGATGTGGTAAGAACATATTTGTTATCGATTACAATTTTTTTTCGAATCCATAACTGCTTATGTTTTGTTTGGATAGCGCTTTAGGAAATGTGCCCCTTTCAAACTTTGTGATTACCAGAAAATGGATGCCCCCATGAAGTATTTGCTGTGTGCTACAATATTATTGACATTTATTCGTAACTAACTGTCTGATAAAAAAAATCATTGACTACCTTTGGATTGCTCCAGTTAATACTTTAAAACCTTCACCTTATGAACTTGGCCTAATATATATATATATATATATATATATATATATATATATATATATATATATATATATGTATATATATATATATATATATATACGGCCATTTGCTAGGTGCTTCAGATATAAATACATTTATACATGATTTGTAACATTTTTTCTTCTCCTGAATGATACATCTATATAGATGATTCAGCGCCTGGGAATACTTGTAGGTAGTATATTTACGCAACACCTGGTCTATAAAAGATACATCAGTAGGCATTGCTTGAATAATCACCTATTCATCATTTCGATTCTATTTCAGGTTTTTCTAAATTGGCGAGCCATCTATGTGGTTGTCTTTGATCTGAGTAAAAGTTTGGATTCAATTGTCCCCCCAGAGTCCAGAGACGAATACTATGAGATGGTATTTCTTTATTTTACTTTACAACCAGCCCATACCCCCAAAAACTTTAAATAAATAAATACACAAGTAAATAGTGCTTACGTGTAGCTCATTTAATCAAATGACATATCTTTAGCCTTTATGCTTTAGATTCACAATTTATTGCTGCTTTTCAGGTTTGTAATAAATAAAAAAAAAAATAAAATTGTTTACACGTTTTAATATCATAACCTCACACCCATGCATGCATTCTAAAAGAAGTCTGGAACGACATGGCGTGGCCCTGTCGTGTTATGAATTAGTCACATAAATTTTTACTTTGAATTGTTTGTCGTATCACTGGTCCTATCATCAAGTTTCCTTTTGATACTTGTTATTTAAGTGGCGGAGATCATCATACTTATAGGGGGGAGATGTAAACAAAGACGGTGAGGGGATACTCGACTTGGAAACATTACATGTTATGATGTTCAGTAAGGAATACTTCTGTAAAATGGGGGGGGGGCTTGGGGCCATAACCCCTAAACAAATTTCTTGAAAAAAAAGTTAGAACAAAAGAAAAAGAAAGGAAAAGGAGAAAATATTATATTTTCTGGATAACATGTGATAATCTGTCCAAAAAATATTTAAAAAATGGCTCAATCGCTTCGGTCGCACACAAATCCTTAGACATTTTGCCCCATACTCCATGTCTGGCCCCATAATTTTATTTTTTAAGGGCAGGGTCCTGCGCCAGTGGTAATGAAATTGGTTTGGATCAAATAATATCGCCAGTAAAAAAGTAATTTTAATTGATTCAAGCAGCGTTGAATCCCAAACTATAAAGGCACTGCAAGATTGTAAATAGTAGCCCGCAGGCTAGTGAGAACATTTCTGAAAATGTTTACAAATCTTAATCTTGTTATGAATAATGCATAATTAATCCAAGTACAGTTTTATAGAGCACCACATGTTTAAACACACAAATCAATTGTTGGTCTCAATTTTTTTAAAATCTACTTTAGATAGAAATGGACACTCTCCATTGATGCATTTTGAAGGTTCGATATCTCAATTCCACTTTTAAATACTGCTGTAACGCTAGAGCTGTCACCCAACAACATATTTGATACACGAATGACGTATTTATGACGTAAATAAGTGGGGATATGGCAATTTACATTTCACCTTCGCCTAAAAACTTTTTTTTCAAAGTTTTGATATCTTACATTCCTCTTTAATTTAAACAGTAATAGAAAAAAAGTGATATCACAATTTCAGCCTACCTAACAGTGATCTAGAGGGTCCATACTAACTAACGATGGTAGCAACCCTTATCTGTGGTGTGTGTTGTACGAACTCATTTTTTTCTCAGGTCCTTGCTCCCGGACTATCATATGTAATCACATTTCTAGTCACAAGCAAAATTGGGCATTAGCCAAAATAAATGCATGGTCACATGACCGCTCTCAACCAATTATTTCATTAAGATCCGATCCATCATTCTCATTATTTTCAATAACCCACTATCAGGCTAAAGGAGGTGCCAAGGCAGAGTTGACATGTCTCGAATTCATCAACTTCTGGTTGTGCTCCATCTTTGCACATGCTGTGCCACCCCCATCAGTCTTGAATAAGAACACATCCAAAGCCAAACAGAAATCTCCACCAATATTAATTGTTGGAACGCATCGAGACAGTGTGACGGGGGATGCAAATGAACAAAAGAAGAAGGTAATTACTTTCATGTGCATTCCTAATACAATTTTAATTCTGTTAACATAAAAAGACTAATAAAGTTACATGTACTGTATGGTATACAATTTTGTTTTCGTGTATACACATTGGCAAATATAAATACACATCTTCTTGACATGATGATTGTATATCTGACCATCATTGTTTATACCAAACATGGACTTACAGATAACAATCCTTACATATTGGAAAGTAGCAAAATTTGTAAATATTTATTTCTTAAAGATATGTTTGTATTTTCCATTTGTATTTTGACGACTTTTAGTGGTATGTATGTGTCCATTTATTCAAAATGTTCGGTAAAAGGATAATTATCCATGCATGTAAATTTCCTCCAGTTCTTAACCTTACTCAACTCAATAAAAGATGTGATTCCATTAACCTTTTTGTGTCATACTATTGGTAGAGAAAAGTACTAATATATAAGTGAATTCCAATAATTCCTTATTGGAAACTCATTAGATTGAATTTATTTTAAAAATGATAGAATATCATTTACAGGCCTGGGTGGGTTTTAAGAGCAATGAATGTCTAAGTTTATTGTTAGTTTTTCACTTGCCCAAGCAAACATGCATACTTTTATACAAATCACTGTCATTTATGTTAGTTTATCAAGCCAAAGTTAGGCCAAATACCTGATAATAACCTTTGTTACGTCTTGAAAACTAACCCTAATAATTAGCAATGTAAGCCTGTATATCGACATATGTATGTTGTGTGTTGGACTGAATGTACCACAGGCATTACTCCGGAGGGGGGAGGGGAATGTATCCCCCATTTTTCTGAAGGGTTGGGATGGTACATACTATCAGCCCCCACACAGAGGCAAGTTAGGACAGCAATATTTCCAACAAATTTTAAAATTTCTTCCCTTTATATGAGACTTATATGCTCAGAAAAATTGGAATGCTGTGCCAATTATTCAAAACATTTTATTTTGCAATCTTTTTATTTTTTTAGCATCATCTTCTTTTTTTTAAATATTTATGTTATGGCCTGTGATGGCGTAAAATCATTTCTTAATCACACTTATTCCCGATTATCATGAACCCATTTCAAATTTTCATCCTACCTTTTACCAGTAAAAACTGGGGTGTTTAATCATGTTCTAAAGTTTACAATATTGGTAATCTTACCCTTATCAGGCTTTGTAATGTATGCACATTATTTCAAAAGACTGAAAGATTTTTAAAAGGCTCACTCACTTCGCTCATTTGCCACATTTATTTGATAATTACATACCCCTTGACAGAATATCTTGATAATTACTCTTGCATTTAATTATTAACTGTTATTCAGTAGGTAATATCATAACAAAGCAATAACAAAATAAGCCGTCGAAAAAAAAAAACCCTGATCGGCATTTAACCGAAAGATGGTAGTGTTATGAACACATTGCACGTGATAATTATGATAAGCACACGCCATTTGAAAGAGGTTTGGTTTTCGTCTTCCAATTCCTGAAAAAATCGCTCCCTTGCATTTTGAACTTTTAACTATTATATTATGTCAACGGTTTTATACCCGATTATACATAGCCCAGGCGCGGATCCAGGAGGGGGCCGAGCCGGCCCCGGCCCCCCCCCCCTATTTTTTGACAACCTGCAGAAAAAGTGTACTCTTTAACTTGATAGAAACTACGAAAAACAGAAAGAAAAGTAAGAAAGAGGTATTATAACCATGATGTGTAATTTACATGCAGCCTCGTAACGGCCGGCCCGACCCCGAAAGGAAATAAGAAAAGGGTGAGGGGAAGAATCGGAATAGACTTTATATATAAAAAAAATCGCTCGCGCTTCGCGCTCGCATTGCCTGTGTAATGAATCCCATTCAAGAGGGTTAAATGACACTTAATATACCCAGTTCTTATATCAATTTGCTCACAATGTTTTAGCTCGCACATCAAGCTTTTATTATTTTGTTTGATTTACACAAATTGTTATATCAACATTTTCAGGCTCGCGCTGCGCGCTCGCATTGTTTGATTTGTGAGATACCTATCCTCTTTGGAAATTCTTTCGAAAATTTGTCAAAATGCTCCTTTATCTGTTTATCATGTCAGTATATCAAAAAAAAAAGCTCGCGCTTCGCGCTCGCATTTAATTGTTTGAGACACACAGCTTGTTCCTTATTTAAATAAATATGCGCTTAGACTGTCCAGTTTTCAGGTCGGAATATAAAAAATTTGAGCTCGCACTCATTTAATTGGTGATACTTGTATCCTCTTCATTAATCACTAAAAACAGTCCTAATTGAGTCCCTTTTCACGTTACTATAATAAAATTTTGGCTCGCGCTTCGCGCTCGCATTGATTACTTGGATACTTATCTTTGTTCATGATTATAAAAACTGCTCAGAATCTTCAGCTCTAAGGACATAAAATATCAAAGAATTTTAGCTCGCGCTTCGCGCTCGCATTATATATTAAGACCACATGAGATACCTTATCTTGTTTATAACAATAACAACTAACATATACTTAAAACTTCAGTCTTTTTATAGGACTACCCCCTGAAAAACCAACAAAAAAATCAGATTATAGCGGCCAATCAAGAAAAATTTTGATGAAAATATTTTTCGGCCCCCCCTATTGGCGAAAGCTGGATCCGCCCCTGTAGCCCTTGGTGTGGGGGTGTCCCTCAATTGTGTTTATATTTTCAGGGCAATATGTTACTACCCCCCCCCCTACGGCTTGGGCCGAATTTACGGTGGTGGCATTTATGTATCCTGTAAATCGTAAGCAGGTCTGACTAAAGCCATATGGGGCTGACGTGAGTTATCAAAATTACTTAGGATAATTAAATCTTTAAAAATGGATTATATTTTACTTTGGCACGATTCTTATTAAAATACTTAAACCTTATGCTTTAGTTTTGAATGAAATGCCGGTCCCAGGGTGTTTTTCATGAAATAAGTGTCACACATTTTATCTGACAATTCCTGTTTCATTCGACAAATAAGAACTATGCATCTCTGCCAATCAAAATCAACCAATTTATCTGACAAAAATATTGATGAAATGCTCCCCAGCTGTTAACTTTGACAAAATAGGCATATTTAAAAACTCATTAAACTCAGTATCCTTTTAATATATACACACATATTTGGTTTTCATTTTCGTCCCAGATTAAATCTGCTTTCAAGATTATTCGGAACACGATCAAGGGAAAGCCATTTGAATGTCATGTGGTCCCCCAGTACTATGCCGTTGAAAACAGCTTAGAGGATAAAGATGAAGAGGTATATGAAGTATAACCAGATAGGTGTTTCATAAAGATGTTCGAAAGTTATGAACGACTTTAAGAACGAATGGTGATCTCCTCTCAGTCGCCATAAACTTAAAAAAGGCTGGTTTATGTGTTCGAGAAGTTACTTACACACGGGTTTATGAAACACCCGCCAGGTGCGGATCGTTGGTAAAGTTATGTATAAATTAAGGCACTACTGGAGCATGTTCGCAGGCTCCAAGTCAGCACATAGGGATATACAGATGTGAGTGTAGCGGTAGGTTTTTTAGCACGAATGTAACTTTAGAACCCTTAAACCCATTAGGTGCAGCCGAGTGGGTTTAGAATAATACCATAGTTACCGCAAGCACACTAGTCCTATTTTGCAACGACTGAAATTGCGAAGTCAGCGACAAAAATCACGAATTTCACAACTGAATTCCCGTGTGAGCGACCGGTCTTCAGAGTTTAAGATTAAGCATGAAGGTTCACCTGTGAAGTTATTTGTAACTTACGAACGGCTTTATGAAACACCGGGTACGTTAATTTTTAAAATAAAAATGGGAGGCGTTTTTACTTTTGATGACAGGGCGATGTTAAAATCCACGAGAAAATTGTTATCATAAGATGTATTCTCTCAGACAATGCATTATGAATATTCATGACCGTTCGAGTAGCTCATGCGGTGTGTCAGTATAGATAGGTCCAGCGCCTCATGTGTAGTTAACAACTACTTTTAATTTTATAATGCTCGAAGAAGTATTGTTCAATATTTGTAGTCTGCTGTGGATGAAAGAAAATGAAAGAATATACAGGCCTCGCAAACTCAAAGAAAAAAAAGCCTGAAGATTCCGGTGTTATGGCCATGCTTTTGAAATATACGTGTTATGCTACATTACATATCTTGTCATTTCTGCTAGCATACTGTTCATCAACATAATTATCTTTCATTGAGAGTATTGTGCAATACATATACATATATAACATATAGGGTTATCTATCTCTGCAATACATGTCCATCTTTAAACACCTTTATATATGCATCTGCATTTCTTTAATAAGCTTTGAATAATCCATATGAATCTCGTTCACTATTA
Source organism: Lytechinus variegatus (assembly GCF_018143015.1). NCBI lineage: Eukaryota > Metazoa > Echinodermata > Echinoidea > Temnopleuroida > Toxopneustidae > Lytechinus > Lytechinus variegatus. Next base: position 2,597,463 of record NC_054745.1, on the reverse strand, counting down.
TTGATGTTTTATATTGTATTTCCTTTTTAGCTGATTGCATTAAGGACACGTATAAAAGAGGTTGCTGAGAAAGAGCCTTATATGGGTGAAGAGATTCCTATCAGATGGCTTTTATTTGAAAAGGCACTAGCAGCAGATAAGATTCATTATATGTCTTTAGACGAGGTAAATTTCAGTTATTAAATCCACATCACGTGTGTAATACAGTTCAGGGGTAAACGAGTTAATATTGCTTTGATGACGAGGACATTATTATAGTTTTTCATAGTTTTTTAAAGGATAAAATAACAGTAACATGGCCTAAATGTGCATATTTTTGGAGATGTAGCTTGCTTTTCAGCTTCCACTTTTCACAAAATAAAACCCCCTTTTTAGAAAATCTATTTTTTAGCATAAAAATAAAATATCCCACCCTTCAAACGCAATCGCCTTTTAAGATTACGAGCAAAATAGTCACTGATCAAGCAATACAATGTTTCTTAAGAGAATTTATAATCCATGTTTTATTCTTCCAGACCAAGGAACTGACGCGTAATGTCGGGGTGGAATCTGAGCATGAGCTTTTAGCCATGCTAACCTTTTATCATGAACTTGGATACATAGTTTACTATGGAGATATTGATGACAAAGAGTCTCTCCTCAGAGACATAGTCATCTTGAATCCCCAGTGGCTAATCGATGTCTTCAAGCAGGTCATAACAATCATGGACCCTAAAGAACGGGTAAGTAATTCAAAGACCTTGGGCAATTGATGATCGAAAGGCCTCTTTTCAGAGACACTTGAATCCCCAATGGTTAAACCATGTCGTCAATTTATAACGATCTTTGACCCCAAAGATCTGGTGAATGAAATAAATTACATTCGACATTTAAAGGTCAAGTCTACCTTAGAAAAATGTTGATTTGAATCAACAGAAAGAAATCAGACAAGCACAATGCTAAAAATTTCATCAAAATCGGATGTAAAATAAGAAAGTTATGACATTTTAAATTTTCACTTATTTTTAACAAAATAGTTATATGAACGAGCCAGTTACATCCAAATGAGAGAGTCGATGATGTCACTCACTCACTTTTTTTTAATAATACAATATTTCAATTTTTACGAATTTGATGATTAGGACCTCATTGCCTGAAGCTCAGAATGTTAAAATAATGAAATTCCAAGTGTTCAGGGAGGAATGAAACTTCATCACATACTGTATGACATTGACGAGAAAATAAAAATATTTCATACTTCATGCACTGGGAATAAGAGCTGCGCGTCCTAAGAATGTCCCTCTGAAATAGGGTTCAAGTAATTCCAAAATGAAGTATTTTCAATGAAGTATACATGAGTAAAAAAGGTTATTTAATATTAAACCTTTTATGAAAATTAAATTGGTCTCGCTTATCAGAGCGGTCTTGAATAAGCACCCTGAATACGCGATATTGGTGTATTTCAGGCAATTCCAAGTTTGCAGTAGAGCTATATATTTGCATTGTCTTAATCATGTTAATATCAACTTTACCATCCATGTTCTGGGCAGGGACATTTCCCTAATCAATCCAGGCTTATCAAATCACAAACTTGAGCATATGCAGAAGGTTAATGCTCTTTTTGTAATGATTTTTTTAATGATTGATTGGGGATCAGTGCACCAACTTGAAAGGGAATATGAATGATGGATAAGTTAAATAGGCGGAGCATTGAAAAGCAAACCACTTAAAGGAGAAGTCCACCCCTACAAAAGGTTCAGTTTAATAAAAAGAGAAACTCCCACAAGAAAAACTAAAAAAAAAAAATCAAAATCGGATTTAAAATAATAAAAGTTATGACATTTTTAACTTTCGCTTAATTTTACAAAATAATTATGTGCACATCCCGTTCGGTTTATGCAAATGAGGGAACTGATGACATCATTCACTATTTATTTTTCATTTTATTATGATATGAAATATTCTTATTTTCTCTTCATTGTCCTGAAAAACAAAGATTTATTTTTTCCTGAACATGTGAAACTACTAATGTTGTGGCTATTTACAGAGTATGACGGGCCGTTAATGCCATGAGCCGTCATTCATTCACCCATTCGAGAGAGTGAATGATTTGTACGTATTTTACCACCACTCACTCGGGAGAATGAGTGAATGAACAGTTTTATCCAATCAGAGAGCTAGAATTGTTATCGAGACCCCCATCACTGAAGTGGTTGTATATTCACTCGAGTGGTTGTAGTTCACTGGAGTAGTTGTACATCCACGTACAACCACCTCAGTGAGGGGCTCTCTATAGCGACTTTAGCTCTCTAAATTGGGAAAACTGTTCTTTTACTTACTCTCCCAAGGAGTACGCAGGTGGTAAAATATGCATGCTCGAGTGAGTGAATGAGTGACGGTTTCTGGCATGAACGGCCCTTCATAACAGAGACCCCTTTCTGGCAACGTGTTGTTGGTTTTGGGAAGGCTTGTCACATAGTGATTTTTTTTTTTATTTCAGGATGGGATCGTGAGTGATGCTTGGACAACCCTTGAAGATGGCATCCTAGAAGATAGGTTGATTCAACATATGTGGACAGGTTTCCTTGAGCAGAAGGAAGCCTTGGTCCAACTCATGGCCAAGTTTGATCTCATTTGTGAGGCTCCAGTAGAACAGTTCCGACCAGAAGAGGAGAGAACAAGAGATGATAAAGTAAAAAGCTCTTTTCATTATCATTAATAAAATAAGAAATTCAGTGAATGTGATTTACTAAGGGTAAAGTTTCCATTTAGCAACATTAATGAAATGAAAAATTTCTAGTGAATTCACTAAACAAGGAAACTCTCTCTTGAAGGATAGAAATTCTTCTTTTTCTTGCATTGTTTCTAGATGAGATGGAAGTGTTAGTCAATTGCATGAACAAGTTTGAGCTCCTCTGTGAAACTTCCTTAGAACACATTTAGCAACAATAACGGGATTTAATAAATACTGATGTAAGATTTTTGCCATGCTAAAGGGTGAAATGGGTTATGTGCTTTAAGTTGAAGTTTCCTATTATTCATTAGATTTCAGAGAATATTTTGCTCTAGGGGGAAATTTTCACTGGAAGTGCAATTACCAAATGAAGTTATTTGGTAACTGCTTGATAAGGGAAGTTTTCTCCTTTGAAAATAGATTGAGCAGTTATATCTGGCAAGAAGGTTACCTTGGCCAGAAGCGATCTTAATGTAGTCCAATTCCTGACTAAGATTGATCTTTTCTCCAAGCTCCATTAAGGTAGTTCAAAAACGAAAACTTGGCAGAAGTAGATGATATTAAAGGTAAGGCTCTTGCCATGCTTATCAATTCAATTCAATTCAATCATGGTTTATTTCGTATAAAAAACAATACATGTTACAAAACCAGAAGGCTGAAATTAACATGTTTACAATAAAACATTCACAAGTCACGGATAAAAGCAAACAATTACAATTTACGATGTACAAAGATAATAAAAAAATGATGCATCATTTTTCTCGAAAATAAAAAGCCAAACCGGCATGATGAGTACAGCATAAGTTGGAAATTACCATTTGTATGGCTTAAGTAACATAATTTCAAGGGCAACTGTCACTGTTACACACTTACCTATTACAAAATGATTTTTAGTGAATTTGCTAAAAGGGAACAGTTTCCAACTTATGCTGTATTTATCATGCCTATTTGGCCTTTTATTTTCGAGAAAAAGGATGCATCATTACTCTTATGGCCACTTATATATATATATATATATATTATATATATTTTTGTGAAGTTATACATGTACAACAGCTTTAACAACTCTTTTTATTTAAATATTGTAAAGAATGAAGAGAAAATGGTAGGCGTACCTTAAATCAAGGTTCCCTGAGCTATCTACCCTTTTAAAAAATTGATGATGCCGATAAAAAATGTCTCTGCCGGGAATCAAACCCGGGCCCCCACCCGATGAAGGACATTATAGTTGGTATAGCGTAGAAAATTTGTCTCTCTGATGATCATTGGATCGCAGTCGCCCTAGCCACTAACCCGTCTCTGTGGTCTAGTGTTTAGGGCACCGGCGTTCAAATCTGGGGGACCGGGTTCGATTTCCGGCGGAGATATTTGTTTGGCATCATCAATTTTTCCAAAGGGTAGCTCTGGGGAACCTTGATTTAAGCTACGCCTACCATTGTTCTCTTCATCCATTTCTTTACAATATGTATATATATGTATATTTATAAATGTGATCAATCTTGGCGATGTACGTGTACGGGTCTCCTTCATAATTATATTTGAGATCAGTAGTATGGAGAGGACAATAGCAAGGTCAATACCCGTCTTCATCAAGCTTTTGGGCACATACCCTTCATCAGGATCTACATGTAGACCAATATACAAAAAAAGGCCTACTTATAACAATTTTACAAACAATGCAATGTAATATAAAACGGAGATAAGTAATTATAGTCCATAAAAAAATAATCAATTATTCATGCAAGGTAAATGGTAAGTCAATATGTAACGAAGTATAGAATATATAGTTACCGTAGGGTCCGTAAGTATAGTGTTGTTGACAGTAAAGTTAAGTGTGAAGTGAGGTCAAGTGTGGAGTGGTGAAATCATTAAAGGGTGACGGGGGTCGTTTATTGGTCGGCGTTTATACCACGTGGTCTTAATGTTTTGAGTTTGTGTATCCAATGAGATTCCCTTTTCATGATGGTGTCGTGTTTCTTGTTTTTTACTATTTCGATGGCAGTGATGTTAATGTTGTGTACTGTATGTCCGGGAAGGTTGAAATGTATGGTGTATGGGAGGGTTTTGCTGTTTGGTCTTTTTTTTGTTGTAATTGGTTACTTCTGATCTAGTGTTATTTAATCATGTGTATAGTGTTGTTTCAGTCTTTCCGACGAACACCTACACTCAAAAAACAAATCAGTAAAAAATGACTGGTTAATAGGGTCAGCTGGGAGCAACTGTTATTCTAGTCATATTTGACTATTTTCTAGTCATATTTTACTAGAAAAGAGTTATTTCTGACTAGAATATATGTCAGAGATGTGAATATCAGTGATTGCCATATCAGCTGCTCCCAGCTGACTACTGGTCTAGTCAATTTGACTGATTTGTTTTGAGAGTGTACAACTCGTTAAACAGACTATTCACACCCTGGACGAAGACAAAAAAGTAAAAAGTAATCTAATCCCTGCCAATGCATCCTGCCCCAACATGTACTTCCTGCCCCAAATCCACAAACCCAACAACCCCGGACGACCCATTGTATCGGGATGCTCCTGCCCAACTGTTGAAATATCTAAATACCTAGGCTTCCATCTCCGACTACTAGTAACAAGACTACCCTCCTACCTCCAAGACACGACAGACTTCCTAAACTACAAAGACAACATAAACAATTCTCACGCCCTGTTACAACCGATAATAGGCACCTTTCGCAAATCTCTACAACGCGAGATTAGAGTCGGGTAACTCAAAAGTTAACGATTAATCATAGACTCGAATTTCTAGATTGATTATACATTACAGTCAATACAATCAAACGTAGAAAACTGTTTTACAATCATTGCCAAGCTTTGTGTTACAGGCCCTATAGATCTTGCTTTTCGTGTGCAAAGCTCTTTCATACGATACCAGCATGCCATGCCATTTGCCTGCCTAAGCTCGCGGCGGGACTGTACCTGTATCATGGCTATGACTCCAGCTGGCTGGAGACATGCGAAATGTAGATTATGACATGGATAAGAAAGTGGTTTTTCAAACAAATCGAGTACATATTGAGTAAGGAAAAACTTACCGAATTAAGGCTTAGATATAGATCATTACAGTCCATCGAATCGATATTGCATTTAATGTGCATTATTTGTGGATCACTGGCAATTGATTCTATGGTTCAGATCACCTCTCAAACCGAATCCTTTTCAATGCGTTGACATGTACACAGCATGCAACAGGCCATAAACCGTCTAAATTTGCGGAGTTTTTTTCTTTTGCCAGCACCTTCTACATAAACGATATGCCTCTAGCACACAATGTAATGGGCAGTATGTTTTACTTTTCCGCAGAAATGGGGGGTTTGCCGGGGGTACACTTCCATTGATGAGTGGATACCAGGCGCGACCATGGGGTTTCGAAAAGCACCCTAAACAAGGGAAGGTCTTTTCCAGATTATGAAAATGCATCTCTCAACAATTATTTGGGTTGTGACACGTAGTGGAAATATATCCCTTTTCAGTATTTTAATCATTGTTTCTCACACCCTCATAACGCTACATAGGCCTATACGTATACCCACTCTTTCCCTTTTTACGTGTGGTCGCGCCTGGTATCCACCATTCAATGGAAGTGGGTCCCCCGGGCGGCCTCTCGAGCTCTGGGAGGAAGCAAATTTGGATTTGGAAAGTCGTCCTAAATCAGATATATCGCTGTTACCATAGTAGCAACCAGAATTTTGCACACGAAACGCAAATTGAATGTTTCCGTTCCAGATGCGAAACGAAAAAAAATCTCATGTCACACAATTTGCATTACAGGACGGAGTTTAACGACCATGACGACGGGCCCAAAAGTCTCTTCCAAAATGAACTACCGTTCTAAATAAGCGTACGCGTCCTCAAACGAAAGGTCGGGAATGTCGCACCAACGCATAATGTCGCAGCAACGCATAATGTCGCAATCTGCGACATTATGCCAAGAGCGTCCGACGCATAATGTCGCAATCTGCGACATTATGCCAAGAGCGTCCGACGCATAATGTCGCAGTCAACGCATAATGTCGTAGTTTTTCTAACGCATAATGTCACATGTCGCAACGCATAATGTCGCAGCAAATCGTTAACGCATAATGTCACATGTCGCAACGCATAATGTCACAGCGGTATTTTCTTCAGGACTTGAGCTACAGATAAGATATAAAACATGCTTTTACTTAGTATTTTGAGACACGAAAAAGAGAATGAAATTATTTTGAAATCAGGATTACTCTTTGTATGGATATTTGTCGCTATATTGCCATTTCGTCTACTGCCTTTTCCCCACTATCGCATGGTCTGATATCATTTCGTCTACCATTAGTTAGTCAACTATCAACATAGTCCAATAACCATTTCGTCTAATTACCATCTCGTCTAATAGCCAGTTGGTCTAATAGCCGTTGTGTTTATTATCATTTAGTCTAAATTGTATTTTTTTCAGTTGGTCCAATATCCATTTTGTCCAATATCATTACGTCTATTACCTTTTGGTCTAATAGCCAATTGGTCTAATAACCACTTGGTGTACTCTCATTTTCGTCCATGTTCCATTTGGTCTAACTTCAGTTGGTTCGCTATCACTTTGTCTAAATCCATTTCGGCTAATACTCATTTGGTATCGTTGCCACGGGTCCAATCACCAATAGGTCCAATCATTGGTTCTAGGACAATTACCCCATGGACAATCACCCTTCCGGACAACTAATCCCTGACAATTTTACCCACCCGAGGACAATTACCCCCTGGACAATTACCCCCTGAGGACAATTACCCCCCGAGGACAATTACCCCCTGAGGACAATTACCCCTAGACAATTACTCCCGGACAACTACCCCCTGTAAAACTACCCCGAGGACGATTACCCCCTGAGGACAATTCCCCCCCCGGACAACTACCCCTAGGGCAATTTCCCCGGACAATTACCCCCTGGACAATTACCCCCGGACAACTACCCCCGGACAATTACCCCTTAGGGAAATTCCCCCCCCCCCCCCGAGGACAATTACCCCCGGATAATTACCCCAGAGGACAATTACCAACGGGAACAATTACCCTGCCCCGGGGACAATAACCCCCTAGACAAAGGGAGTGCACAGAGTTAGGGCCTAAATAGTAAAATTACAAGTCGTTCTTGTGTAAATTATCTTTGCATATTTTTTTTTTGCTTACTGTATTAAAACTAAAGCCACATCTTAATCTGGAATGTGCACCAAATGTTTCATAATTCTTAGCTTCTTGTTAGATGAATTGTTTTAAAATAACAGGTTTATAGGTTCTTCTTGTCAAAGAAGTGTTGATGGTTTGCGTTACCGACTTTCAATATTTCTACCTGTGAAGGAGTCTTTTTAATGTTTTATCTATTTTCCTGATTTTTTCCTGAAATTAAACCCCAAATTAATCAAGAAAAAAATCAGATCAGTTGGAATCAGAGAAATTAGGCATTTGTGATTATGTCTAATCGTGTCTTTTCATGAATGTTCAATTGTTCTATGAAAACTTAGTATGTGGGCCAGTTTACACATTTTCTGATGTACATATGCGTAGCTATATAGCGCAAGCCCCCACCCCCATTTTTCATGATGCAGAAGGCATTGCTAAACAAAAAAAAGAAAAAAGGCGGAAAAGGAAGAAAAAAAAGAAAGAAAACGAGAGAGAGGGAGCGAGAAAAAGGGAGAAAGAGCGATATAAAAGAGAAAGTTATTAACATAAGATAAAGTAGAAAATATATTGAAAACCTGTGCCACCGACCTAGACCATTATAATGGTTCACGCCCGGGGGGGGGGGGGCACTCAGTATATAATAATGTGCAGCGGAGGGGACCCCCATTTTTACACTCAAATTTCCGTTCCAAGGCATAGCATCTTTGTCTTATTGAGAAAAAGAACAAATAAAGCCGCTCCAAGGCAAAACATTTTCTTCTTATCGAGAAAAAAGAAGAAAGAAATCCGCTCCAAAGCTTGTCATATTTTTCGTTAAGCCGTTCCGGTCGCATTGATCTGCTACAATGAGCTGCAATTTTGGTGAAATGCGGCCGCAGAGCGCTGTCCGACCATCACCTCTGCGCTAGCGCACCCGGCAGACGTGCCGCCGGGCGAGCTACATCATGCACGCATGTCCGTTCCACAGGGATGCATCAGCACTGACACGCTAGCGATCCGTTCCAAGGACCCCGTTTTTGTCTCGCCCGCGGCACACCCCTACCACTTTTTTGGTCGAGTGCCCCCTTCCCCACTGGGGTCACGCTTGATTCGATGCCAGAGAGAAGGTGGGGGGGGGGGATTTTCCGGGGTAATTGTTTGGCGGTAACTGTCTGGAGAATCATTGTCCTCGGGGGCATTTGCTGGGGGGGGGGGTAATTGTCTGTGAAATAATTGTCCAGGGGATAATTGTCCGGGGGTAATTGTCCTCGGGGGTAATTGTCCGGGGAGGGGTAATTGTCCTCGGAGGCTAAATGTTAAGAGGTGGTTGTCCGGAAGGTGATTTTCTGGGGGGTAATTGTCCTAGAACCGGTGATAGGACCTAATGGTGATTGGACCCATGGCAACGATACTTAGCCGAAATGGGTTTAGACAAAGTGATAGCGAACCAACTGAAGTTAGACCAAATGGAACATGGACGAAAATGAGAGTACACCAAGTGGTTATTAGACCAATTGGCCATTAGACCAAAAGGTCTGATATTGGACAATATGGATATTTGACCAACTGAAAAAAATACAATTAGACTAAATGATAATAAACACAACGGCTATTAGACCAACTGGCTATTAGACGAGATGGTAATTAGACGAAATGGTTATTGGACTATGTTGATAGTTGACTAACTAATGGTAGACGAAATGATATCAGACCATGCGATAGTGGGGAAAAGGCAGTAGACGAAATGGCAATATAGCGACAAATATCCATACAAAGAGTAATCCTGATTTCAAAATAATTTCATTCTCTTTTTCGTGTCTCAAAGTACTAAGTAAAAGCATGTTTTATATCTTATCTGTAGCTCAAGTCCTGAAGAAAATACCGCTGTGACATTATGCGTTGCGACATGTGACATTATGCGTTAACGATTTGCTGCGACATTATGCGTTGCGACATGTGACATTATGCGTTGCGACATGTGACATTATGCGTTAGAAAAACTACGACATTATGCGTTGACTGCGACATTATGCGTCGGACGCTCTTGGCATAATGTCGCAGATTGCGACATTATGCGTTGCTGCGACATTATGCGTTGGTGCGACATTATCGGTTGTAACACGCCCCACTCCCAGCCCGCACCATATTAGTAACAGCTGACGTAAAATCACTTTACACCAACATCCCACACAATGAAGGAATACAAGCATGCAAAAACGCCCTGAATTCGAGACAACACCTACACCCACCTACAGACCAACTCATTCGAAATCTTGAACTTGTCCTCACACTCAACAACTTTAAATTTCAGGAACAACACTACATCCAAATCCAGGGCACTGCAATGGGCACACCGCTCGCCCCATCCTATGCCAACATCTTCATGGGCAAACTTGAGAAGGATATACTAACCAACTCAAGGCATGCTATCATTGCAGGTTCCTGGAAACGATACATCGACGATATACAGTTCATGTGGTCAGGCTCTCCTAGACTTCTTGCGAAATTCCAGGACACCATCAGCACTACACATCCCACTATAAAATACACATTCGAATCCTCAAATTCAGGGGTCTGCTTTCTCGACACACTCCTTCCCCCAAAAAATGGCACACTTCATACAACAAGCCGACAGATACACACAGTTATCTTCTACTAACTTCTTGTCACCCGAAACACACCTTCCGCAGTATACCATTCAGTCAAGCAACCCGCGTGAGACGAATTTGCTCTGGTAATGACAGCACAAAGTACCATCTGACCAAACTAGAGAAGCACCTCACACGCCGTCAGTACGACAGCACTACGGAACAGATCCAAAAAGCCTCCATCATACCTCGAGAACAACTTCTCATCAAAAACAAGAAACAAACTTCTACGAATATCCACTTCTCTGTCACATACACACCAGGCACATCAACAATACCCTCCATCATCCATAAACACTATCCACTCATCGAACAAAGTGACACACTGCAAACCATCTTTCACAGAGCCCCGATGACATCCTTCCGCCGAAGTAGATCACTACGCGACTTACTAGTAAACGCTAAATCACCACAAACGGAAACAGAAAATCACAACAGAAACAATCAAACACATAATCATCATAATCATGTCTCCCAGTACAGTGGTATCAGTTTAATCGCAGTAACTGAAACTTGGTTCACTCCTGACAAGCCATCATCTTGCTTTGACTTACATGAATTCACTTTACATCGGGGTGACCGTGTGGATCGAACTGGAGGGGGTGTCGCGTTGTACTGTAGAAAGGACATAAACTCACGTCTGGTGTACAATGATTTGGTTCCATCACACCTGGAAATTATTTGGGTAAAACTGAGTTCATCTTCGACTGTTCATCTAGCGAAGAACATTTATGCATGTGTTGTCTATGCTCCGCCTCGTTCTCCGTATCGTCAGGAAATAACTGAGCACATTATCCAAATGACTGATTTGATCAACTCTACAGAGGAAGCCTTGATCATAGTCATGGGAGATTTTAATGATCTCGTCACAGATGTCATTGAACAAAATGCTCTTTTGACACAAGTAGTTATCGAACCAACCAGGGGTGATTCAGTTTTGGATAAAATCCTGACTAACCTCCCTGACTTGTTTGAAGACCCTGTGATACATGCCCCGATTGCTTCTAGTGACCGCCGAGTTGTTGTTATGCGCCCACATGACTGTATCCAACCTCTCAAGACTTCCAAGTTAAAAATACGACCCTTTCGTGATTCTTCTGTTCGGGAGTTTGGGCAATGGATCACCGACTTTAGCTGGGAAGAGCTTAACGCCACTTGTGATCCTGACGAAATGGTAGAAATTCTCCACTGTACGCTCATGACGCAGTACAAACGTTGCTTTCCTGAGAAATCTTTTAAACGGAGAGCAAGAGACAAATCGTGGTTCAATGCGAAAATTCGAAGTCTGATTAACCAGCGTGAACTAGCTCATAGAAGTAGAAACTTTGATCGATACCATCAACTAAGGAATAAAGTTCAACGTGAAATTAGCAGAGCTAAATCAACCTACTTCCGTAACAAGGTCGAGCATCTGAAACAATCAGAACCAGGAAAGTGGCACAGACAGATACGGTCTCTTACTGGAATGACCAAGAAGCCGTCATTTTCCCTGGGTCCTGAGGATGAATCCCCTCGTCAGATAGCAGAGAATCTTAATGTTCATTTTTCCCAAGTCTGCAACGTGTTGCCTCCATTAGACTTGTCAGCCCTCCCAGCGTATCTCCCAGCCCCTTCATCCCCGCCGGTAATCCAGGAACATGAGGTCTATAAGCGTCTTAAACGCCTCAACTCATCGAAGGCACCTCATCCCAATGATGTTCCTACTCGTCTATTCAAGGAATTCGCATTGGAAATTTCAGGACCGTTGACCAAGATATTCAATGAATGCCTGAAAGTCGGTTATTTCCCTGCGAAATGGAAGTGTGCATCGGTTTGCGCTGTTCCTAAAACTCAACGAGTCACCTGCCTTGACCAGCTTCGTCCAATCTCGATCACCTCTGTCCTGTCGAGATTATTTGAGAGCTTTCTGGCAGACTGGTTGATGACTGATCTCAGGCCTCACATTGATCCGTCTCAATATGGCAATATGAAAGGAAGCTCAATCAATCATTATCTTGCAGATATGCTGGATCTCATCTACAGGAGTTTGGAACGCAGTGGATGTTACGCCAACATTTGTACAATTGATTTCACAAAGGCCTTTGACCTTGTCAATCACACCAAGGTTATTGAAAAGTTGATCAATCTGGGAGTAGATGCTTCTGTTTTACCTACCGTCTGTAGTTTTTTTGTCGGAGCGTTATCAAATGGTTCGACATCAGGGATACTCATCTAGTCATCTGCGTCTCTCTTGCGGAGTGCCCCAGGGTACGAAACTTGGGCCTATCCTCTTCCTTGTACTCGTCAATGATGCTGCTATAAGTACAAGGTATCGTTGGAAGTATGTAGACGACTTAAGCGTTGTGGAGGTTTTACCAAAGAACCAGCAAAGCTCCATGCAGGACCATGTTAATTTGCTGAGTCAATGGTGCATCTCAAATGACGTTACGCCTAAACCCGAAAAGTGCAAAGTCATGCAAGTGTCCTTCCTGAAGGTCCCTCCACCCCAGCTAGACATCACAATCAAGGATGTTCACTTGGAACGTGTCAACTCGTTAACCCTTCTTGGTGTGATGATTCGTTCGGATCTCAAGTGGGATGATCAAGTCCAACACATGATTTCACGCTCTTCAAGAAGACTGTATATCCTCTGCATTCTAAAGAAATTTGGTGTTGATAAGCATGATCTCGTAAATATCTACAAAGTGTACATTCGTCCACTGTTGGAGTTTGGTGTTCCGGTTTGGGGATCTGCAATCACTAAAACACAAAGTGACGAAATTGAAAGACTCCAAAAACGAGCTCTTCGTATGATTTTGTATCCGTCATCTCTTTCATACTCTCAACAACTCACTCTTTTTGGCCTCTCTTCATTATGTGAACGCAGAAAGGATCTCATCTTGAGTTTTGGACTTGGTCTTCTCAAATCTCACCGCCATCGAGACATGTTACCCCCCACACGTCAATCTGTTTCGCGACACAGTTCGGCCCTGCGTAATGCACATCTTCTGGACTTACCGCGATGCAGAACTCAGAGATACAAGAACTCAACTATCCCTCATGTCACAGCATTACTGAATGCTGCTCTGTGATATGTGCCTCTTTTATATGCCATTGAACTCAATGTCTATAAGTAAATTGTGTGTAAAAGTATGACATTGTTTTCTTCCCTTCACCTCCTTTTTCATAATTTACAAGTCCCCCCTCAGTTTACATTGAAATCGATCAACATAATACATATCCCAATATTTTTGTGTGTTTTTACCGATCATTCTATTTTCTCCTTACATAGCATTATCCCCTTAATTATATTTCTGAACCTCGAGTGCAATATTTAATCTTACTATTATGTTCTTGTTATATTTTGTTAATTCGTAGGTATATAATTCAATGTATTTTTCTTTTTTTCTGTTAACTTTGTATGTGTCAGTCTTCGGGCTGTTTTACAATGTCTTTCATAATAAACCGAATTGAATTGAATTGAAATTGAATCATAACACCAGTGTCACGACATGCACCTTTACCACTGACATGTCAACACCAGAGCTAGGATTCTACTTAATGCAAAGCAAAAAAAAATGCTCATTCCACCATCACATCCAAGAAACAACGACATTCACAAGTTCAGTCACTGGACAAAAATTCAACATACGCGATCACATAAACTGCAAATCCTCATGGGTCATCTGCCTCCTAACATGCACTAAATGCAACATGCAATACGTCGGAAAGACTGAAACAACACTATACACACGATTAAATAATATACAAATAGCGAATAGGCATGAGTGCAATGGTGCGAGATTTCGCATGAGGTGAAAGAAGGATGCTCTATTCAACGAGGCGGTAGCCGAGTTGAATAGAGCGTTTCTTTCTTTCACTGAATGCAAAATCTTGCACCATTGCACGAATAAGAATATTCGCTATTTGAGTTGTACATCGCCTCGGAATCTAGCGAGAATATGAAAAAAAAGTGTTTTTCCCTCAAGTAATCTATGAAAAGGGAGCAAAATATCAAAAGCAAAAAGCAAAATCCCATAGGCGCACATAATCTTGGAAAGCATTGCGCACTTAGCCAGCGGGCTGTACGCGCATTGTCACATTATTCAATGAAATCGCATTGTGACGTCACCTCTAAAGCCGTGCAATGGTACATTTTGGACGATACATTTTGGATGGTACGTCTTGTGTGCAACGGTACGAATGTGTGACATTCAGCCTCCCATTTGATCGCGTACAACAAGCTATAACGTAGGCGTTGTACAACAATAGATCAGAAGTAACCAATTACAACAAAAACAAACCCAACAGCAAAACCCTCCCATACACCTTACATTTCAACCTTCCCGGACATACGGTACACAACATTTACATCACTGCCATCGAAATAGTAAAAAAAACAATAAACACGACACCATCATGAAATAGTCGATTTGACATTTTCCGAACCTAGAAATGTTCTTTCCGATGAAGTTTTTTTCTTGATTCGTGATCCTATGGGGTCCTAGAACAAAGCCAGCTTGGTTGCCCAAAGTTGCCGTTTGGGCAATTTTGCTAATTTGCATAAATCCAAAATGGCCGCCAGATGCCATCTTGAAAACCTAACTTTTGAACCCCTGTCCCAAAAATGATGAGTAATGACTCGTTTTAGGGGTTTAGAGATGTGTAGAACCGATTTCTGTAATCATTTTTTTGCAATATAATGTCATCTTCAGATCAAATCCAAGATGGCCGCCATATGACGCCATCTTAAAATATCAACTTTTGAACCCTTTGCCCCAGAATCATGAATAATAACTCTATTCATGAGTCATTTGCTATGTTGATTCAATTCATGCAGTAATTTTGCATAAAGGATAATCTTCAGATCAAATCCAAGATGGCCGCCAACCGCCATCTTGAAAAATTACTGTCCGAGGCTTATACGTGTTAGAACTAATGTAAAGGGATTTCAGTAAGAATACTCATTTCTTTTATCAATTCTCAAGTTCAAAGTCAAGGTGAAGTTACATCTTAGATGTCAGATTTCGATATTAACTGCTCAACTTAGAATGAATCCTCTTTAGGTTTGGGCTATGGATCCATTTCGAATGTATTTTCATTTTTTCTAATGTCCATCCATACCTTTGTACTGAAGATGCTTTTAGGGTCTTATTTGAATTTGAAAGTGTTTTGTCAATATTTTTTTCTAAATCAATGTGTCCAATGATTGGTAGGCATCAGTTCGCCTTAAAATATTAATGGTGTAGCGCTAGGCCTTACTTTTCTAGAGTGACTATACAGGTCCACTCTAGAGTGGCAGTCTCTGTAGAGCAAATTTTTACAGATGAAGGAGGATGGCGCTGAGACCGTATAGAGATGCTACCCTAGCCTTTCTCCTAGGTCTTTGGTCTGCCATTTTTTTTTATTATTTTCTGACGTCTTGACCCCTGTACTTAGTAGCTCTCCATAGAATGGCGACTACCATCTACACCCTCATAAGTGTTAGTGTCTATGCCGGCAAGTTTTTTTTTGTCTCGTTTGCAGGTGTCTTTATAACGGAACTGTGATATACCGATGGGGTGAGACCAATCACACAGCTCACCTTACCTTGGCGAATCCAAGAAGGGATTCGCCAAAGTTTCATGCGGCAAACATGCCCCAACCACTTGAGGTGCCTTTGACTAAGGAGCGAGAATAAGCTTTTGATGCCAGCACGTACGCTGAAGGGCCTCTGTATTTTTCACTTTGTCCTGCCATTTAACGTGCATGACACGTCCGAGGCAGCTGACATGGAAGGTGTTTAGTCACTTTTCTTGGTCGGCGTACGTTTTCCAGGACTTACTTCCGTGCAGGAGCTTGGCCATGACTGTGACAGATTTTACAATCCTGATGCTTATATGCTTGTCCTGTGAAAGGGGGCTAGAGACATATAGTCGGTCCAAGGTAGGTGAGGAGTCCACCACAACCAGACTTGTGTGTGCTGTTGATATACATATCTGGAGGACAGTCGGTGTCTTGAGTCTATCAGGATTTCTGACTGTCTCAAAGGCTGATGGATGATCCAAACCCCTTACAAAAAACTTGAGAATTAATAAAAGATATGAGTATTCTTACTGAAATCCCTTTACATTAGTTCTAACACGTATAAGCCTCGGAAAGTAATTTTCAGGATGGCGGTTGGCGGCCATCTTGGATTTGATCTAAAGATTATCCTTTATGCAAAATTACAGCATGAATTGAATCAACATACCAAATGACTCAGGACTAGATTTATTATTCATGATTCTAGGGCAAAGGGTTCAAAAGTTGATATTTCAAGATGGCGTCATTTGGCGGCCATCTTGGATTCGACCTGAAGATAACATTACATTGCAAAATAGAAAGCAGAAATGGATTCTGCACACCCCAAAACCCCTAAACAGAGGTATTACTCGTCATTCTGGGGCAAGGGGATCAAAAGTTAATTTTTCAAGATGGCATCCGGCGGCCATCTTGGATTTGACTTGAAGATGACCTTATATTGCAAAAATGATTACAGAAATCGGTTCTACACATCTCTAAACCCCTAAAACGAGTCATTACTCATCATTTTGGGGAAAGGGGTTCAAAAGTTAGGTTTTCAAGATGGCATCTGGTGGCCATTTTGGATTTATGCATATTAGCAAAATTGCCCAAACGGCAACTTTGGGCAACCAAGCTGAATTTGTTCTAAGACCCCATGGGAACACGAATCAAGAAAAAAACTTCATCGGAAAGAACATTTCTAGGCTTGTGTATTGAGCCCATGGGACTATCAAATCGACTAAAAAAGGGAATCTCATTGGATACACAAACTCAAAACATTAAGACTACGTGGTATAAACGCCCACCAATAAACGACCCCCGTCATCCTTTGATGATTTCACCCCTCCACACTTGACCTCACTTCACACTTATTTTTACTGTCAACAACACTATACTTACTGACCCAACGGTAACTATATATTCTATACTTCGTTACAAATTGACTTACAATTTACCTTGCATGCATAATTGATTATTTTTATGGACTATAATTACTTATCTCAGTTATATATTACATTCCATTGTATTTACCATTGTTATTAGTAGGCCTATATTTTATATATTGGTTTAGATCCTGATGAAGGGCATGTGCCCGAAAGCTTGATGAAGACGGGTATTGACCTTGCTAAGCAGTGGCTTACCGTGGGTCACAGAATGGGGGGGGGGGGCACCAGCAAAAATGTCGAGTCACTTAGGGAGCGCGCGAAGCGCGCTCAGTTGTCAGGTATTCTGACCTAACAGAGATATTTTAAGGACATGCAGGATATGTATCTCACTGATTAAATAATGAGACCGCTAAGAGTGAGCTGAACATTTTTGATATTCAGAGCTAAAAAGAGACATTATAAACAATTTTTTGTAATCATGATATGTAACTGTGTCGCTAAACAAACAATGCGAGCGCGAACCGCGAGCTAATTTTTTTTTATATATTGAACGTAATTAGAGAAATTTTTAGGACTATTTCAAAATACATTAAGAGTATAAATATCTCACCACAGTCATCTAATGCTAGTGCCATCCTTTGCTGATTTTGTAGAATTACATCTAAACACAGTCATGAAACACCTTTTGTAGTCACTGTAATCATGATTATCATACGCATTTAACTAATCAAATACTGCAAGGGCGAAGCGCGGGATAAAAATTTATGAAATTTTGACCTGAAGAGGGGCATTCTAAGGCTTGTTTGTATGTATTCTCTAAGACCGAATGTATTTCACTAACCAAATGATGCTAGTGCGAAGCGCGAGCTGAATTTTTTTATTTATTGACCCCAAACATAGATATTTTAAGGACTATGCTTTTTGTGAATCCATTAAGAGTATACCTATCTCACCATAGTCATCTATTGCCAGTGCCAAGTGCTTGCCGATTTTGTTACAATTACATCTAAACACCCGAAGTACTTTTTGAAGTCATCATTGTAATCATGAGTATCATACGCATCTCACTAATCAAATACTGCGAGTGCGAAGCGCAAGCTGAAAATTTAGGATATTCCGACCTGAAGAGGGGCATTTTAAGGCTTGCTTGTAGGAATTCACTAAGACCCTACGTATTTCACTAGCCGAATGGTGCGAGCTGAAAATTTTTGATATTCAGATCAGAAAAATTGACATTTTAAGGACTGATTTAAGGAGTTCATGAAGAGCAGAAATCTCACCAATTCACTAATGCGAACGTTAGCACGGACAGGAAATGTTTTATATTAAGACCTTAAAATAGGGCAATCACTTTAAGTAGTCATGAAAAATAAGAATATGTCACTACATAAAGAAATAATAACTCGAATTGCGAGGAACTATATATGTGTATATTGATTTGAAAACGGGAGGTTTTAGTACAACAGGATTATATATCTCGTAAAACAGTCTATGCGAGCACCAGGAACATCGAAACAAATAATGTTTCATAAAGTAATGAAAAAATGCTTCTTATGTAATATAACATACAACATAATATAATATAACATTATAATGAACAATAATCTCTTCTTTACCCACTACGTTTCTTCTCCCTTTTCCCTCTTTCTCCCTTTTCCCTTTTATATTTTTTTTGGCCAGCCGATTTGGGGGACACGTGCCCCCCCATGCCCCCCGTAGTTACGCCCTTGTTGCTTTGGCCCTCTCCATACTACTGATCTCAAATATATATATATATATATATATATATGTGTGTGTGTGTGTGTTCCAAAAATGATGACCACAAGAGATGTAATGCTATAAAGTGGAATGTTTAATTGCTTAAAATTATTTTCAGGATTTTCCCCTTGTTTTTTTAGTGTATTGACATTCACAAGTTACTATTCATTTATCTGTTAATTAATCGTTTATTTTATTGATTTATTTGTTTTATTTATTATGCTATGTATCAGAATGGCAGCGAGAGGCCCTACTCTACATTGTCATTCCACAAGTATTTTTTTTAATAATGTACTTTGAGGACAAACTTTCCCTTTGGCACATTTACCTAATTTTTTTTGAGGAAGAATTTTCCTTAAGATATCCATAAAGTTTAGCAGTTAATTATTCATGGTTTGGTTGTTCTGATAGGTGTCAGATGACGCAGAGAGGGGAATTAAAAAGCGCTATTACGTTCCATCGAGATTGCCTGTCAGTTCCTCTCCAGAGGATATTGGACAGATCAAATCTTTCACAGACTTCTATATTGACTTCAGAGGGTTTCTACCGGGTGAGCTATGATCTGTTGAAAAGGAGTTGTAATTAAAAAAAAGTCCTAGTAATGAATTGATTGGCTGAAATATGCATGTATCATAAGGTGCTCCATTTCTGTAGCTATGAGATAATCGAGGATACTCATCGGATATATTTATAGTCCATTTTCCATCCTTACCAATTTTTCTATTCTCCGCTGCCGCCTATAAATCACAAGATATGCTTTCAACTTTGGCCCCTCTTCACTGGTTTTAATTTTTTTTGTGTATAATCTGCTATTTGTCTTAAGAACCATTTATTTCATTTCATAATATACCCATGTCAACTAATGCAGTTTGCTTGTTTATATGTGAATTATGGAAATAAACCGCCTTCGGACACTCCTATTGCCCTGGGTCCGTATTGAGAAAAGGTTTCAATTTGAATTCAACTTTATTCAATTCCAATATTAAAAACATTTAACAACACATAATAAAAAATGCAATTCAAGATAAGATAAAGTAATTCAATTGTATGTATATGCATATAGAAAAGAAAAAAAAGTATTGAAATTAGGTATAGCTGTGAAAGACCAAAGAGGTCTTGTCAAGACAGTTCCCTTAATAACATAAGATTTGATTAATTAATAAAAGGAGAGAACAAATTCAGTGAATTAAGCAAATACAAACTAATTGCGTCTTGTACCAAAACAAACCCAGAACAAACATACATGGAAAGGGGAGGAGAGAATGAAAAGCAGAGCGGGGGGGGGGGGGGTGAAAGTAAAAAGAAGACCAAAACAAGTTCCTTTAGAATTCAACAACAGTTACGTTTGAACAAATATTGCTTTAGATTGTGCTTAAATCTGTCATAAAATGGAGTTGAGGTTGTAGGGAGTGAATTCCAGATTGTAGGAACATGGTGCCTACATGAATAAAAAGCAAATTCTGTATTCAGATTCCATCTGTGGTATTCATCCTGTTTCTAGTATTCTAAGCAAGAATTAAATTGTTCTTTACAAACATACATGTATCTGATATGTATTTAGGAAGTTGAGTGTTTTCCTGCCTAAATATGAGAATTGCACGCATATAGTCATTTAACTGGTATACATCTAATATATTGAGTTGTTTACATAGTGGGCTAGAATCGGCTTGATAATGAGAAAGCGTAATTATTCTGATAATGCCCGGATGTAGATTGCTCCTTTCACAACTCTCTTTTAAAGTACTGTGCACTCCCTCTCCAATATAGAGCATATATTTGAGGACGGCTGCGGTCAGAAGCCGAAAAAATCGACTTGACTATTAAAGACTTTTTCCTATGTGATGAGCAAAAATTAACTTATCTGTCATGTTCTTATTATCATTATTATTATAATTATTATTGTTGTTAGTATGCGTATGATTGCCAATGAACGATTTTTGCTGTCCACAGATGGTTTGTTTCATCGTCTAATGAGTAGAGCAGTGCGGTGGATGATGGAGAGGTATGGTCAATCGGTTGAAAGCTTATTCTATCGTCAGATCACTCTCATGGTTGATGAAGAACATCTTGCAATACTGGAGATGTTGCCACCTCACGAAGCTACTATCAAGGTATATTAATTTAATACAGCTTTATATGACCCCTAGATAGACCTCTGACATTTCATCGGTGGTTTGATATCGATTATACATGTACAGCTTATTTTGCAATGACATTATTTGTGCGATTTTGCATCCATACGATTCTGCCTATTGCATGAGCCTTAAAAGGGAATGGTACCTTTGGAACAAATAGGCTTGTGTAGAAACAGAAAATCAAAGAATAAGAATAAAGAAAGTTTGAGCAAAATCGGACAAATAGTGAGAAAGTTATGAGCATTTGAATATTGCAATCACTAATGCTATGGAGATCCTCACATTGGCAATGCGACAAGGATGTGTGATGTCACTGATGAACAACTTTCCCTTTGGTGGACTATAAAATACCCTCAAAATGTCTGTTTTTGCTTTTTCTTATGATGATACAAACTCTTTATCCATGATGTACACTGTTAGAAAATTTATCCTCAAAATAAAAGAAGTTCCTGCAGCAGAGTCTCGAGAACACCTGTAATCTTACCGATTTGCGTAATCTTACAAGAAATTGGTATTTGGAGTATGGAATCTTACAAATTTCCTTGAATAAAACATCCTTTTCCCCTTTTTAAACAGACCTGTTCTGTTAAATTACAGAAAAATTCCTGTTTTATGAATTTACAGAATGATTCTGTTATTGCTTTCTGCAAAATCTTCTGTTTATTTTCTGTAAAATCACGTTTTTTTAACAGTGTATTCTTAAAAAAAATATGTATTACATGCATTCATGTACAGACAGAATACATGATTTATAGATAGATGTGATAAAAGAGGCGATTCTAGTGGAATATATACTAAAGTAATGGGGAGAGATGTTCACAAGTGACATCACACATCTTTGTCGCATTGCCAATTTGCTATCTCCATAGCATTAGTGATCGCAATATTCAAATGCTCATAACTTTCTCATTATTTGTCCGATTTTTCTCAAACTTTCGTTGATCTGTTTCTTTGATTTTCTGTTTTCACACAAGCTATCTTGTTTCAATGGTATCATTCCCTTTAAGATCGCCGAGGTGCTCCAGGGCTACACGTAAAAAAAATCATAAATTCTTTCACTTCATAAAGTATTCTGTCTATTGCACACATTAAAGGGGAATGAAACCTTTGGAACGAATTGGCTTGTGAAGAAACAGACAAATCAAAGAATAAGAATAAAGAAAGTTTGAAAAAAATCGGACAAATAATGAGAAAGTTATGAGCGTTTGAATATTGCAATCATTAATGCTATGGAGATCCTCCTATTGGCCATGTTGGCAATGCGACAAGGATGTGTGATGTCACTGATGAACAACTTTCCCTTTGGTGGACTATAAAATACCCTCAAAATGTGTCTCTTTTTGCTTTTTCTCATGATGATACAAAATCTCTATCCATGATGTATTCTTAAAAAATATGTATTACATGCCCTCATGTAGAAAGAACACATGATCTATGGATAGATGTGATAAAAGAGGCAATTCAAGTGAAATATATACTAAAATAATTGTGAGAGTTGTTCACAAGTGACATCACACATCTTTGTCGCAATGCCAATTTGCTATCTCCATAGCATTAGTGATCGCAATATTCAAATACTCATAACTTTGTCATTATTTATCCGATTTTTTTCAAACTTTTGTTGATCTGTTTCTTTTATTTTACTGTTTTCACACAAGCTATCTTGTTCCAATGGTTTCATTCTCCTTTAACATACATTATGAGTATATTATACAGTGTTTCCCCAAAAAACGAAACCGAGATTTATCGATGATTTATCATACCTTTATCACAAATACAATACACCAATGACCTACCATGCTAAAGCTTAGATTCTCTTTTTTATCTGATATTACTTTTCATTATTATTTTTCATTCACGCATGAGTAAGCAAAAACAATCTGAAGAGGGAATACCAAAAAGTCACTTGGAGGGCTGCATCTGGGGTTCAAAAAGAAAACCATATTAAGAAAACTTCAATATCTGTTTTTTAATTTGAAGTCTCAGTTCTGGTTATTCGAAATATGGCTTGAATATCGATAATTTCATAAAATGAAGAGGTTTCACATGCTAGCGTTCAGACTGACTCGACACTCCGACTCTCACAATCAGCCATGCATTAGGTCCTTTGTTAAATGTGTGAAAACCTCTGTAAGAAACCGGTGATAACACGTTTGTTTGAAATTATGGAAATACAAGCATTATTTTGTGGGAATTGATTTTTTCTTACTTCTCGACAGATCTCGGCAGATATTGATTTTCTTTTAAGAAATACAGATACCCCCGACAAATCAGTGTGTGGTACCCTTTCTTAAATTGCTTCTTAAATTACTTTTGCTCACTCACGCTTTAATGAGGACTAATACAAGTAATTTCGGATGAAAGAAGCGATTTACATTTGGGGGTCATTAGTCTATTGTATTTATAAAAAAATCATAACTAAATCATAACTTAATCTAGGTTTCGTTTTTTTCTTGTGGGACGAACTGTACACTACATTTATCAGATGTAGCACGCCGTGCAATAAATGCCTATTGTACAACGGAGCAGGAGAGCCGGCAGTACCAAGGCTAGTCTAGTTCTAGACTATTTCAATTCAACTCTAGTCTTCGTCATATTGTACCATCCTGTACGTGCGTACGCCCAAACCAAGTAAGCGCACAAATCCGAGAATAAAAAAATGTTTGGAACGTGTAAGTTTCACGGGCCTAGTTACAACTGACAGGCAAAATATATTCATTCGATGAATAAATATAATTGACAATCTAACACTGATTCTAACGGCGGGGGGGGGGGGGTACCTACTGAACTTTATGTGTTTTTTTCCAAATTCGAAAGATATCACTACTTTGGAACTATTTTTTCTATTTTATCGTTTCCGGTCAGATATGGGATGTCAGACATATATTCCACTGGTAGTAAATATTCAACCCCCATTATATTTTATGATTTTTTTTTTAATGCCAATTTATCACACGAGTTTGTGGGGAATGAATTAAGCCTGTGATTGCGCGATCACTCGGCTTTGGCGTACGCACGTACGGGGTAGTACGATTCGGCGCCGGAGAATAGAATTCAATTGAAATCTTCAAGAACTAGACTATAACATGGGCTAAAACTGCGCAATAACTGCATATGCGTACCTGCATCACTGCGCTACATAAATCATGTCATTATTTCAAATGCAAAAGAAGATTTTTATCATGAGAGTTACTCAAATGCCGAATATGGGTGACATTGGCTGTCAGTTGCAGGACCCTATGATGATGAGCAAATAAGAAAAATTTATCGAAGTCCTCAAGTGGCTGAATTCATACCCCTGCAAAATCTTGTGAATTGTGAAAATTCCTTTCTCCAATAAATTTTTAGCTGCTAAATGCACTTGGCCTATGACAAGCTGCATGCTGACACAATGTACCTCAACTAAACCTATGTCATGTTAAATCTTGGATCTACAGCTTTATCAAAATTATAAAATCATTCGGGCTCAAACAGGAATTAAGTGTGAAATAAGAACTTAATTGTATTAAAAACATCGTTCAGCATTTAAGCTCATAAGTTTCACCTACTTTACAAAATATGCTTAAACATCCAGACACATGGCCTAAAAATAATGTTTTGCCTTCTTTATTAAAAAATAAAATTCAGTCAATATTAAGGGCAGTAATGGCCAAATAATAAGTTTAGTTATGTACATCATTTGGATAAAAGTATCTACTATTGGTGGACCTGCCGACTGACTAATGTTTTAAATATTATAAACGCGGAAGTAAAGATAATGTTTTTGTAAACAACCTGGCTACACTTAGATCAAGTTGCTCGCTCATGTTCGGAACGATAGCACCCATAAACTCAGAAACGTCACCACTCACTAATATAGACAGCTGAACTTTATTGACAGGTTCTTTTATAAGTCATATTCCTTTTGAATGCAAAAACGTATAGTCAGTAAATATTGTCTATGGACAAGTGGCCGGTAGTACAGGTTTGACTAAATTTCTAATCTTCTTTGATCTTGGATGTTTTAGGTGACTGTTTACCGAGATTCTGATGAAGAAAGTGATAATCATCCACCTCCCGCTCCAAGTGCCGTCAAAGATGTGAGTACATGTACTTGGTAAAGATGATGTTTAGTTGTAGAACAATACAAGGAGAATCTGCAAGAATCTGATTTGAAAACGCCTCAAATTTTCTGAATTTTATTGGAAGATTTTTATGAGAGAAGATGTGGGAAGTGTTTTATTAACTCTCTTTTCATTGATTTGTTCTGAATCAATATAATGCAAGGATTTCGGTAGCTCTTAACAGTTTTTATTGAAAACTACTGACCTTTTGTTTCATGAATTGCTACCCTGATATCTCATTATAACTTTGAGTGACCATTTGAGACCACCCACCCTAAAACCACCAATGAGTCGCCAGGTAAGGTTAGCTGTAAATAACCAAAAGATTAAATTGGTCTTCATAAAGCAAAATTTATAGAATATGCTCATCTAAAAGGGTAATAGTTCTTCTTTATACAGTTAACGATTTCAATTTGTAAAGAAGAATGGAAAAGAGGATACAAGAGTTTCTTTGACACATGTTTTCGAGTACAGCTTGGAAATTTCATTGAAACTGTACAAACTTCATGCTTGAGTAAACCCTGGCCTTATTTCGTAAAGTTCTCGCTGTCTGATTCTCTTCTGCATTCAATTAAGTACTTGTCTGGCCTACTGTTGATCAATTTGGACAAGTCGTACATTATCTTAAAGCTTAGTACAATGTACTTGTGTTTGTACGACCCAAAAAATCTCAAAAATTATTTTGAGTAACAGGTTAGGTTTTGAGTGGCTGGTCACATTCATTCTTTGCATTAAAAATAATTTTGATATCGGTTTTAAGGAGGACTCAGGGCTGAAAATAATCATCTGAATAGAAGAAAAGAAATTCACTGAGCAAAACGCTGAAATATTCATCAAAATCGGATGAGAAATAATGATGTTGTTGAAGCTTAAATTTAATACTTGTGGAAAAACGATGCATGCACGCTGTGATGAATGTTATTAATATCGTGGGCTAATGACGTCATGTTGCCACTTTCCTGTTTCTTATGTTAATGCATGGAATCATTATTATGTGATATCTTGCATACAGTACGATGTGTGCCTGCAGTCAATGCTAGTACACAATAAATAAGTAACATCAATCGATGTGTTATGTATTGAATCAGTTGTTACTTCCATTTCCTAATTAAAAATGTTTCTTGCATTAAAGTATAAAAGAATAGATGGGGATATTACCCCATGAGCTTGTTCATTGCGCAGTGGGGAACGTAGTGGGGGGATAGTATCCCCCATAATTTGCTTAGTGCCTGTCTACGTGTTAATTAATCCTAGCGCACACGCGATCTGGTTAATGAGATACATAATCCCATTCAGGAAGATTAGATGACCCTAAAACTATTCAATTTTCAAGTCAAATTACTGCAAAAACTCCAGTGTTAATTCAACACCTGCCCGGAATCTATATATTTACATCGGTTTCGGTGTTAGTCTTACACCCGATAGGTGTTTATACAACAGCAAGCAATATTAAAACAGCATCGGTTTAATTCCAAACTGGTTATGTTTCAATACTTCTCTGGTGTGAACATATATAGATTCTGGGCTGGTGTAATGAACACTGGAGTTTTTTAATTGTATACACCAAATACTTTCGTTTCAAGCTTTTATTATTTTGTCAAGTAATATAACTATCATTGACATAATCACTTACAGTGATTGCTCTATTGCAAGGTATTAAATTCTGAATATTAAAAAAGCCTGAACACTTCACTTTTGCATTCGCATTATAAGATTTGTGAGATATTATGTATCCTCTTCATAAATTAGCGCCAATACATGATGTGTTATAGCACCACCTCGAGACACCAGTTAGTTTGTTACCAAAATATTATTCCTTGCCCCTTTTCGGCGCCATATTGTAGAGACAATGTTTCCTCATTAAGTGGAAGGCCCAAATGTAATGATTGTGTCATCCTTACTGTGGTGGCAGCTGGATTAAATCCCTGTCCTTCATATTATACATGTGCTGTAAAATAGCCACTGCTAAAACTGGCAAATGGTTGGTCGGGAATGACATATGCCGTGATAGGTTATTGCTTTGGTGAATTGTTCTTTCTCACGGCTAATACAGTCCCACACATTGCCCATTATGTTGGCTTATCCGCGGTATTATTACCGTTACTGTCAACCTCGTCCCCCCGGTCCGAGAGAATGGCCACCCTTCCTACGCCCGAGAGAGGCACAACCTCCAATAAGTTGCAGAGTGGACTTGATATGGGTCCAACTCCTAGTTTAGGATCTAACATAGAATTTAGTTATCCTCAAAGTGACAAATGCAAAACTGACACTAATTTCAATCAAAATGAGTTTGAGAGAGGAAGCAATGGTTATGCAGATGATCATCATTTTAATGACATGAGCCAAGAATGTGATGATGAAAAAGATGATCTTGGTAGTCATTTTGATCGCAATAATTATGGTGAAGGTACAGTGAGTCATTGTAATGGTAATGTAGACTCACAAGAATGAATCTGTTAGTTATTTCGATAACAGTAATCAAGAGGATTGTGATATTGATGAGAGTTGTGTTGATTACTATAATAATGTAGACCTGCGGGAATATTATGAAGAAGGATATTACATTGGTAATTATGATATTAGTAATCAGTATGACGGTGATGAGAGTGTTGGTTAATATTAACTCGCAGGAATGTTGTTATGATGAAGGAGATGAGTACATGTGGGATAGGGTTCAACCCCATTCTCTCTCTCACAACATACACAATCAACATGATTGATTGATTTATTATATAATAATAATAATAATTCAATATCTATATAGCGCCTAACAAAATTTCTCTAAGCGCTTTACATCGCAAGATCTAACTACTTAACTTAATAAACTAAACTTATTAACTTAACTACCTTACATAACAAAATATCCAACGTAACTACCTTACATATCTAAAATACTAACTTAACTACGGACATATTAACTGTAAAAAAACCCCATACTATTTACAGAAGAGATATGTTATTGAATCTATTCGTCAAGAATATCAAAGGAGATTAAAATGAAATTGAAGAATACCTTGACAGGATAGCCCATGAAAGCCGAAAGGCTTATTTCCAATGGGGTCCTATAGTAAGTATAAACATGAACATAATGTATACCCGCGACAAGCACTGGAATATGGTAAAAATACATATAAAATAAAATACATGCATACATATCCATCAGTCAAAAAATTTGCAAACATCTGAAGCAAACAATAATCTTCATAATATGTGAAACATGATTATATTTTAACATACCCTAATGTATACTGTATACATGCCAAACACATATTTATGCCCCTAGTACTAGTTCTGCCCATTCACAACATGAAGGTATATATAGCACAGTTAGGTGTCCTCTTTGCTCTGGTGCAAGGGGTAACGTTTCGTACCAGCACCATACAGATATATATACATAATAAATCGTTACAGTGCATCGACTCGATATTGCATTTAATGGGGATTATTGACGGATCTGTGGCAATTGATTCCATTGGTCAAATCACCTCTCCAACCGAAACCATTTCTCATGCGTTGATTATGTACACAGCATGTATAAGTCTACAATCGTGTGGTACATGTTCACGTACCAGCCGAATTTGCGGGGCTTTTTTGTGTTTACTCCTTCACAAACGATATGCATCTAGCACACAATGTAATAAGCATTGTTTTACTATCCACAGAGAAGGGGATTAGATTCGTATTACCGGGCGGACCATTTCCATTGATGAGTAGATACCAGGCACGACCATACGGTTTCGAAAAGCACCCTAAACAAGGGAAGCCAGGCTTAATTTCCAGATTATGAAAATGCATCTCTTAACAATTATTTAGCTTACGAAACCCAACAAGTATTGAAAAAAAATCCTCCTTTTCAGTCCTTTAAACATCATTTTTGACACCCTTATAACGTTACATAGGCCTATACGTAACGTACTTGCCCAGTCTTTTCTGGACTCTTTCCCTTTTTACGTGTGGTCGCTCCTGGTATCCACTCTTTAAAGGAAGTGGCCCCCGGGCGGCCTCTCGAGCTCTGGGTGAAACCAAATTTGGCTTTGGAAAGTCGTCTTAAATCGGATATATCACTTTTACCATAGTATCAGCCAGAATTTTGCACACGAAACGCAGATTGAATGTTTCTGTTCGAGATGCGACACACAATTTGCATTGCAGGACATAGTTTTACGACGATGGCGACGGGCCCAAAAGTCTCTTACAAAATCAAGTACCGTCGCAAATAAGTGTTCGCGTTCTCCAAGGTCAGGATTGATAGGCCTCATACTCTTGGTCGTGCTGCTGACCTGCCAGAGATAGACAAGTCGCCTAATTATTTGAGATACACTCAATGCTGCAGTGGTAACTCACTAGGGTCAGGTGAGCTCCAAATGATCAATTCTACGGCACTGTCTTCAAATGTGGCTAGTTTCTCTAGGCAGCCCAATCGGGCCAACACAACTCCTCAGGTCAAGTTTTCTTCTGGAAATGAGAAAGTCCTGGTTTCCTTTATTAGTGGTGCCACTAGTAATCTTATACGATCCTCCACCGTCTACAGACTTGGCGGCAGAGTTTTATCCACCAAAGACCACACTAATGTTGGTTTATTAGGCATTGTCGGTGAAACTCCCCTTGTCTTCACTATTGGTAGTAGCCAGTTTCTCTTCATTGGAACTGTTGTCGAGTCACTCAGTGTAGAGGCACAAGCAGGCATACCATTTTTAGAGATGCATGAATTTCCTCGGTAGTGAACCTGCTCTTACATATGGTTCATCCATGCCAAATTGTATGCTACGATCTCATAACGACGGTGAGATTGTGCCAGCACGCGAGCGTGACGTGTTTTCGATCGGCTCCGTAACCATGGCAACCAATACAAGACTCCAACCATCTCACCCATTGACCATGACACCTGATCAGCCTACGTCCTATGCGGACTAGTAGGATCGTCGTTTTCTTGGAGGATCCGAACCCTCGGCTCTCCAAGAATGTCATGTTTTCCCCCTCTTCCAAATCGGCTGCTATACAATCCATGCCTGAACTGCAGCCAAACATTCGCAATAATGTGTCATGCTCCGGTATGAGTGCCCAGTCTGCTATCTCATCTTCGGTAGTCACACCTATTACATGCCCAAGCATGATAGCCCGGACATTGACCATCTTGACACTACCAGCTGTGACATGTTCACTGCTCAAGGCACAAGTCTGAGAATGTCTAGTGAGGATCCTTTTCCTACTTTGAACGTAAAAATAAATCGACCTAGACCTTCCGATCGCTTTGTGCAATGCCCCACTTTTCTCGACATAATGTCTTCAGTTCACCGGACCCAGATTGCGGGTAATGTCAACCCTCAGTCAACCCTGCTCACAGAAGCTAGTCAAGGTCCTCACCAAGCTCTCGCTGACCCCATGTTCACAACGGTTGTACATGTAGATAAACTCAAAAGGACTTTGCCACTATCACGCTTGAAGAAAGTTGATGATGAGCACTACTGTTGCCCCCAGTCTGAGAAGATGGACGTACCTCCTACCCGCCCTATAGGTGCTCCGATTGCTCCATGTGTTATCTCCACTACAGTTCATGTGGGGCACACTCATCGACATGGCAATAGACGAGCTACACCACTACCCGGACGTCCCCCACATGTTATGTGTTCATGTTGTTCCTGCGCCCTTACATCTGTCCTGGCAATGCCATTCTTCTGTCACAAGATTGTGGCCTTGTCTTGGTCGCCCCCACGGTGCGTTTAGTTTTACTCAGTACTGTACCCGATGATCTCGATGATGACGATTGGCATTCATGTAATATCATGATGAACTCTTGACTACCATAGCGTTAGCTTTCTGGACTTGATATTTTACGTCAATGTGTTTCTTTACTCTTTCTAATCATGTCATTCCTCTGCTCTTTTATTAATAATAGTATGATTGTACAGATTTTCATGCCCTTTTCCATGATTTTAAACTATATTGATGCATGTCCAATACAGCATTAATTTTGGATTTGAAGTCATTACAATATCATGTGATGTGTGTACATTTTTAATGAGCTATTTTTAGGTTGATGCAGATTACTGTTAATTCTTGGAATGATTTTATTTGTTTCCCAATATGTAAATAAATAAAACGAAAAGAGGAAACTGGTAAACATATGTTGGTAGTTGTGTTCATAATTGGGACATTTACCTACTATGTGAGTTATGCCTTGCACAGGGCATTTGTTTAATTTTGTCTTAAAGTGTGGTTTCAGTTATTTGTTGTCATAATGATGATAGCTGATATTTGCTGTTTGATTGCTGTGCTTATCCAGATGATTTATTGATAGCATTGATTTGAGTGATGTGTCATAAATTATTAGGTTTCAACCCACATTTTTTTCTTATATTGGCAAGAGTTTCATCATAATTCACTTGTCACTTTTCCTTTGTTATAATTAATTAAACTACTTTTATGTTGAAGATGTGTTATCACGCTTTGGATATATTACCATGGATGTTATTATATTTGCCATTTTTTCCCTAATCATTGTTTGCTGTTTGAATATGAGAAGGATCGTATTTTCGTTATACACTTTCTTATATCTCATTACATATGGTATTTGACTTCATTATGTATTTTAGCTATGTCATTATTTACAGCCAGTGTATATTTCTAGTACATGTACTGTGCTTACTGTAATTTTTTTTCTGGATGTATCATATCAAGCTAAAAGGTCAAAATCTCGCATATAACAATTTTATAGCTTTTCCCCAGAGCAGTGATTGGGATGGGGTTGTTTTATGCACTTTTTATGTTTGAATATGTGTCGTTATTATGTAACTTGCTTTTGATTACTTTTTTATTTATAGGAAATTGATATTTAGTTGTATTTGCTATGTGTTCTTTTATGTAAGAGAGAAGGTTTAGTAATGTAATGTGGAAATATTTTAGTACAGGATGTAGATTTATGAATAGCATTGCGTGTTATTTTTTTATAGTTAGTTTTCTCTTGCAACAATCCTTAACATGTACCTTTTAAAGCCAGACAAGGCATATACCTAATGTTTAGCGCTCGATGCAGTCAGTAAAATGTTCCTCGTGCCCCCTCCCCCTTCCACATGCTGTGATCCACGGCACGCCACTTGCATGGCATAATCATTGGGAATTGCATGGAAATGAAATTTAATAGATTTGCTATTGCGTGTATGATATTAATGATATCTTTGTCTGATGTTACTTTATCATAATCGCTAGAGGGTATTCATTTGTCTCGCAATCTACTATGGTCAACAATGAAATTCGTGATCACTCTCGCAAAAAGTGTTCACTGGCTTTCTAGGAAATTCGTGATCACTCTCGCAAAAAGTGTTCACTAGCTTACAAGTTCACGAACTTTCGAGTGCCGCTGCAACTCTTTATGAAGTGATAAAGAGTTGCAGCGGCACTCGAAAGCTCGTGAACTTGTAAGCTAGTGAACACTTTTTGCGAGAGTGATCACGAATTTACTTGTTGACCATAGTAGATTGCGAGACAAATGAATACCCTCTAGCGATTATTTCAATCCGCAATAATGAACCTATTTAGTATTACTTTATCATGTTTATCACTTTATTAGTTCAAATCATGATCAATTTCTAAGACTGCCGTGATGCCGATACTACCCAATCGACGGCAATTCAGCGCTAGTATGAATAAGCCCGCTAAACCACTGATCTGATTCCGTGGCAGAAAGGCGTAGGGGCAACCTTACAAAATTAACGCCTAATTCAATGTGAAAGGATTATCGTATGTTATTTCAAAATAATTTCAGCATGGTCTGCCTGGAGTACCCTTTAACTCTTAACATGCCACGCACACTACTAAGCCAATGCCACAGTGCTAATTCGATGCTAATCCCCTGTGCCAGCCACAAAACCCCCCTGTGCCACATTGATTTTGGGATCGCGAGTCGTATTCACTCCTTCCAATAGTCATGATTACAATTGCTTGTAACTCTCTAACGATTAGTTTATCCACAAAATATTGTGTAGTAAAGTTGTAGGAAGTTTCATACCCCTTATAATGATGTCCTCATTATGTGGATTGGTTATTATCTTTACCGCTAAAATATGAGTTGTATCAATTAAGTAGTTCCATTTTGTGGAGTGTTTTGTATGGATCAAAAACCTAGGTCTCTTCTCTCTCAGAGGCGGAGCCATATCTTGTAAAAAATGTATAAATACTCGAAAAAGTCGAATGTAAACCGCGTGAGTAAGTTTATCTGTCAGAAAGCAGAGTTCACACTGCACACAATAGTGCTAATTACGGCGTGCATGCAATGTGCAATACAATGCAAAACGGCGTAACAATGATTGTTATTCCGAATGTGCGCAGTCATGCACGAAGCAGGCGAGGGTAGGAAACAATGCAAGTACAAAGCAATCAATAGTAGGCGTGCGAGCACGAGTGTGGCATGTTATAGTAGGATACGTAGCGTGCACGAAGCACTCAATGAGTTAATGACTTTGTTTTTTTTTTGCAGGTGTTGGATTTTGTGATACGGACACTCGATAGTCTTTGTGAACAGTGGGCGAAGAGAATCCAGTTTGACAGTTGTGTACTCTGCCCAAGGTGTAGAAAGAGGAAACTTCGCCTCCAAGAATGTTTCAAACAGAAGTCACTCCAATGCGGAAGTCATCTAGTCTCCACATCTGTAGTCAAGGCAAACTTTGGTAGGTTGATTAACTGATAAATGTACCCTATGTGAGGGCGTCGCGGTTTAGAGGTGAAATGCGGTCAATAATTTAACATGTTGACATTTTCGCACGCATTACGAATTCGTCTGCCTTATAGCCATGACAGTGCCCACTATATTTATAGTCACACCACCCAGGGTCATGGGCGTAGTGGCGCGCAGTTCATGACAAGTTCACGACAGGATTGTGCATAATTTGTCAATGACTGGAATAATTATGTTGCATGTTATTCAACTCTCTAGCATACAGTCAAAGTTTTATCTCATCCTCCCCTCTCTCCCAAGCAGAAACCTCTCTTCTCTCTAAAGTACTCAAGTTTTGCCCAACGCCACCAGAAGTTGAACAGATAGCTCTCAGCCAAGACCTCTCTACACTTTATCGCAGGATACGTCTCAAAGAGTTCTTTTTAGATGAACCCCCTTCTGATCCTGAGCCCTTCTACCGGAAAAGCACATGGACTCCGCCCAAGAATAGAGTTCCTTCCCTTGAAACTTACATTCAAGCTGTCTCATCCCAAGTTTGCTCCACAGATACCCTCGACACCAGAGCACATGACAACCTCCCTCGAGAAGAACGCCAGGCTCTCTCATCACTCAAAAACAGGTCCGACATCATCATCAAGCCTGCAGACAAAGGATCAGCCGTCGTCATCATGGACCGCCAGCAGTACATCGATGAAGCCATGAAACATCTCAATAATCGATCTCACAAGGCACTCCTTGATTCTGACCCCACTTGTAATTTCTCCCTACAGATCCAATCGACACTGAATGACATGAAAGACAACAAGCATCTCTCCGAGAAGGCCCACAAATTTCTCTCCCCTACTAATGCTAAACCTGCCCGCTTCTATCTCCTCCCCAAGATCCACAAACCTGGCAACCCTGGTCGACCCATCCTCTCAGGCAATGGTTCCCCAACAGAGAACATCTCCCTTTTTGTTGATTACCACATTAAACCCCTTGTCTCACGTGCACCCTCTTACATCCACGACACTCCAGACTTTCTCAGGAAACTCAATGACATCAAAGACCTGATACCGGAGACTGCGATCATCGGCACTTTGGATGTTTCTACACTATACACCAATATTCCCCACGATGAAGGTATCAAAGCATCATGTGAAGCCTTGGCCGCCAGCGGCCATTCCAGTCCCCCCATTTCCGATATCAAATCTCTGATGTCTCATGTACTAACAAAAAACAACTTCACTTTCATGGACCAGCACTACATACAGATATTCGGCACAGCAATGGGCACTCGGATGGCTCCTTCATTTGCATGTCTCTTCATGACCAAGCTGGAACAGCAGATGTTAGATTCAGCCTCCTGTCGCCCATGGATTTGGTGGCGTTACATCGACGACATTTTCTTCATCTGGACCAGGGAGGAAGATAGCCTGCATACATTCATTGACCACATCAATTCCTTCCACAGGACCATCAAATTCACTTCTGATTTCTCCCAACAGGAAACCCACTTACTTGATGTCACATTCCAGAAAAAGCCTAACGGTATCACGACCACTCTGTACACTAAACCCACAGATACCCACCAGTACCTCCACTCATCCAGCTGCCACCCCCGTCACTGCAAAACCGGCATCGCTTACAGTCAAGCCCTCAGACTTCGCCGCATCTGCTCCGAGGACCCTGATTTTTCCTTCCATACCAGGAATTTGCGGAAACATCTCTGTGCCAGGGGCCACGGGGCCAGGTCAGTCTAACTGGCAATCAACAAAGTTCGTTCTCTCCCCAGATCTGAAGTTCTCAAACCTAAAATTGACAAGAAGACTACCGACAGAATACCGCTTTTGACCACCTTCCATCCCAATCTACCCCCTCTCCGCAAAATCCTCTGTGATAACCACCACATTTTACACACTTCTGATCGTCTCCAACAGGCCGTTCCCGATACTCCCCTTCTAGCATACCGACGCCCACCGAATCTCAGGGACCTCATTGTTCGTGCTGAATTGCCCTCCCTCACTAACCATTCTTCTCCCATACAGCATGGCACCTTCAAATGCACCAGCAACAGGTGTATCATATGTGAAATACACATTCATGAGGGCGACATTCTCACCAGCAACTCTACCAGCCTTTCCCACCGGACCAAGGGTAACATCACATGCACTACCACTAATGTTGTATATCTCATCACTTGCAGAGTTTGTAGGGTACAATACGTAGAGGAAACCAAGACCACACTCAAGAAACGATTCTACGGGCACAGATCCACCGTCAACACAGCAAAGTTGGACACTCCAGTTGGCCACCATTTTAACCTTCCCAACCACTCCATCACTGACATGATGCTACAGGGCATCGAATCTTTAGGTACCCGTCCTGACTCAGTCCGTACTAGCAGAGAGAAGCTCTGGATGAGACGACTTCGCACCATCCAACCTCATGGCCTGAACATCCAAGAGGGGAACGACTGATTACTCCTTCTTTTCCATTTGTGTTCACATATTTTTTCCCTCAGCCTTTTTTTTAGATTAGTCACATTATAGTTTCCTCCTCTACTTTCCTCCCATATCTCATACAAGCTCAGCTCCAATTTTTTCTCCCTTAATCAGGCAATATAATAATCATTTTATATATATTTTTTTTCTCTCCACCCACCTCTTAGATTTACCACTTAATTATTTTGCCATTTTCATGTTTTCTTAATACACCCCCTCTCTCATACAGCATCAGCTTCTTTATTTGCTTTTACCCTTTAGGCATTTTGCTTCCCTTCCATATATACAGGTGTTTTTTTTTCTACTATATAGTCTGCTGTTTTCCCCCCACACCCAGCGGATCACTATATCAGTTTTATCTACCATATGTATATACATTTATATATTTATTCACATAGATTCCTTTCTGGATATATTTACATACTTTTATACTTACAGATTTATTTTTACACTCACTTTCTTCTCTTAGTTTGTTTTTTGCTCTTTCATACATACTTATGTCTTTTGCACATGTTCAGTTGTTTCCCATTCTTTCCTTTTTCCCCCACTCTTTTGCACCAGTTTATTATGCCTTTCTTTGTTACCTGTTTGACCCACCTCTCACTAATTCTCTTGTTATTCATCTCTTCCTCATACCCTTTATCACTGTTTTGTTCCAGATCCTGTTTGATGTTGCCTGCTCCATATCTTAATCCCTCTTGGCTTGAGGTCTTTCTTTGGCCTTACTCACACCTACTTCCCTTTGTGTCTGCCTACTCCTTTTCTTTCTTTCCCCTTCATTAACCTGATTTGTCATCTCTTCTCACTAATGCCCCTTTTGTCTCCTTGTTTCTAGTGTTGCTGTTGGATGTTTGTGGTCTATATCATGGTTGTTCCACTTTATATGTTTGTCATTTTGCCTCCGACGAAGATTCTGCTAGGATCGAAAGCTTAGGCCCCTTTTGACTCTCTAAAGTTTTATTGTATGTACATTTCCAAGAAGAAGCGATCGGAAGACACCTAGGACTACCTCCTCTTCTCTATACTATTTATGCTGATTATGCTGACAGGTTAAGTCTAGAGTACTTCACGCATAGTTTGCGAACGAAGCGTGCAAAGGGTGCGCGTGCAGAATTAATGGCCGAACAATGTTTAAACGTTGCGTGAATTATGGTTTGAATTTGTCGGAACAATGCGGGCACAGATACAGGCAAGTCGTGCCATAAATGTCCGGCACTGTCATGAATCAATGTCAACCGGGCATTATTAAAAATATTGTTCCCTGCAACGCCTGTTTCACCACTGATAACCAACATAAACAATATACTCATTTTTTATGGGGTGTTTTTTCGACTCGATGACGATAATGGGTTGAAAGGAACGCTTGATGATATTCACAGCAAAATAAACCGTGTACACACCATTGGTCACCTGTAGACTAAGGAAAGGCAACACAAGGAATATTCTGAAAGGAGTGACAGCTTTGGAGCCGACAGATATTATTGAATAGCTGCATAAGATCCAATGCATAGAAATACCGTGACACCATCTGCTTGAAGTTAAGTGGCGTCTAGTTACCAAGCTGGAGAAGAGGGGCAGTTATCCATCAGTTATACTCCCAAGGGGGTCAGTCAAATATATTGGTGTACACATGCATGACCAACAAAAAAAGGCGTTTGAACGGGGTTTTTTTTCAGTTTTAGACGCAGGCCGCGCGTGACTTGTTAAGGGTATCCAAAACACCGTTTTGAAAGACTGGTCGATGGTCAGTCACAGGGTCAAACGTCTTTAGGGTATTTTTGTTTTGGTATTTTTTTTCTAGACTAGCCAAAGGTGTTTACGGTATTTTTTCCCCTACGACTCTTCCCCGGAACTTTTTCCTCCTCGTTTCCGAAAGTGTTTGGGTTTTCCTCGGTTGTTTGCAACGACCCTGGCAACATTGATCAAACTCTCGGAAAGATAGAGCAGTGGAAATATATAATTATATCTGACATTGGAAGGACATTTTTACTTTACC
Organism: Lytechinus variegatus; assembly: GCF_018143015.1. Classification (NCBI taxonomy): domain Eukaryota; kingdom Metazoa; phylum Echinodermata; class Echinoidea; order Temnopleuroida; family Toxopneustidae; genus Lytechinus; species Lytechinus variegatus. The sequence continues at coordinate 2,558,894 of NC_054745.1, read as the reverse complement.
GAATACCTCTCCATTGGGATTCAATGAATGATTGTGATGTTGACGCCCATGTTCGCGTTATCAAGGTGCACACATGATGTGCTACGGGCATGCCAGGGTCAGAGACAGGAGATCTATAGCCTGAAGGCATTGCTGTCAAGCTTGCACATGTAGTGTGGTGTGGAAACCGGGCGGGCTCTTTTACAGAATTGGTACAACTGGACAGATGAGTTTCATTAGGCCTTCAACAAAGCTCGGTCTGGCATTAACTCCACTCGTACTGTCACTCTACCCAGCTCATCTGGCAAAATTATTTCTTAACATTCCCTAAACGAGTTATTACCTCTGCCATTTTTGTCTCGCCTGAGTAGCGGAGCGAGACATAGGTATCACTATTTCCGGCATCGGTGACGTCGTCGTCGTCAACAAGTGTGTTGTACACCCAATATTTTTCTATAGCTTCGAGATGGGATCACCAAAGTCATACCAGAGGTCTATCTCCTGAAGGCACAGGTCAAGTTAAAATATGAGTTGAATTTGATTATGGTCTAAGGTCAATGAACTTTCCATGACTGGAACTGTGCTGTGCTGTACATCTTTGAGGTAGGATTGTCAAATTCATACAAGATGTCCATCTCTTGAAGGTGCAGGTCAAGTTCGAATGTGAGTTGAATTTGATTAAGGTCAAAAGTCAATGAACGTTGACACTACTTTGTTCCTCTAATGACATGAACTATATAATTTTATATTTACCAATATAGCTTAAATGAGTGCTTTATTCTCATTATTTTTTTTAAACTGTGGGTAATTAGAAACACAGAAAAGTTTACACACAATTGGACTGTGGACATGTATTAATAGTGATGTTGACGTACCTCTGCCGAAGTAGTGTCATCGATAGTTTGTTATTGAGTTTTGTAAGTAAAATACATACCTACATGTATACGTTTACAAAATTCAATGCTTTGATTACAGACTTAAGGAATTCTTTTTAACAGCATATCATCTAACATTGTGTATGATGTTTTATTTTTCAAGTTCAATAAAATTTCAAATAACCACATGGCACCATGTGTGATTACGTCCCCGCCGTGCTGCCGGAGACATTTTGCCCTCACATCTATCATAGCCTTTAAAAAAAACTGCACTCTTTCAAACTTCCTACTCATACCCTATTCTTTTTTTTTATTTTGTAGTACTTCACTCTTGCATCATTTACTTATCATATGCACACAGATCAATTTAGAAAACCCTCCTGCTAAAGTAAAGGCAAGATGGCAAAAAATCACACACAATAAGTTTTTATATTTATCTTTCATGTACAACCTTTCCTCCATTTTTTCAAACAATAAGTTTGCCATACACCTTAATAATTAATTTAATTCTACAATTTCACTCACATTATTATCCAATTACATTCTTGTTCACTAACATTCATTTCCTTACTTGCATGGAAATAATTATAGCTTCATTATAGCTTCATAGTATTAACAGCATTCTTAGTGGTATCTGATTTTCTAGAGATGAAGTAGGCCTATACCATTAATGTATATGTAAACTGTCAGAACCACAATTCACCCCCTAAACTGCAGACAGCCTCAGAAGTCATATAGCATAATTATGACATGCAGTCTCGTCATGACTGCAATGTGCAGGCGAGACAACGCTTGACGTTTGCCTTGTTACATCTGCCACTATTACCCCTGCCATTCAAGAATCAAGAAGGTGCATTGCTTAGGGCTGTGGTCTAAACAACTGCCTTGAATGGTCCAGAACCATCGTTGTAGCTAAACATAGTGGATCCTGTTAGAATCCTCTCCTCGACACAATACTGGGGGCCAAGAAGAATTATGTTGCTGTTGGTGTATAAGAGGGAATCTCAGCGAGTTTCAAACCAAGGTCTTCATAAAAAAAAACTCGGGAAGGAGGGTCAGCTCAAGGAATCCACCTGGCAAAATGGATTTGAGAATCCGCACAAAAAAAATGTGTAGTGCTTGCGTGATTAGTATTAGGGTTACAATTTGAACCATGACTAAACACAGGAATATCAGCCAAGGAACTTTCCTTGTTTGCACGCCTTATTGCCACATTAGTTCTCTACATGAATAGTGTGCCAGCGAGGACGTCAACGTAAATGTTCTCAAAACTAATCATTTAGTTGATACCCGCGACAAGTAGTGACGCGAGATTCACCAGAAACCTTGAGCGGTAAAGACCTGTCGGCTTGATTAGCTGACTGGGTGGTGGAGGACACGCTAAAGCCTAAGCTTTTGGCTGTAGAAGCGAGCACCATATTTTCAGTTGCACTGCTGTCAAGGGTAATGATACAAAATATAATTTATCAGAATGATTGACCAAAAATCTGGGAGCGGTCTTCAACGTCGAAGTTCCAAGCTTCATCACTATACAAAAATATTGGCCATGACTGCTGAAATTATGTTTCATTTTAGCGAGGGTATATGTCTCCTTTTGTCCTTTGGAGGGGGGGGGGTGAGCAGTGCCTCTGCAGGAATAGTCTAACATAGAACATGTGACACTTGATTATACCTAGTTTAAGATTGAGTTATGTTCTAGGGGAACAGTATTAATTGAAATAAATATCGTCCAATCCAAGAAAGCAAGAAAGATATTGTTACTCTGAGCAAATTTTGTTGTCGGTCACATGCACTACCTGTAAATAATAGTAGGTATGATTTAAGTTTATTGAAAGATACAAATTGTCCACTTTGTTTATCCTCAAACTCAGGTGATGAATTTCATTACCTTTTTGAATGTCCTTTCTTCCAGAAGGAGAGAAACTTGTATATACCAAGACATATCAATAACATCAGGTCAAGTGCACTTAAAATATCTAAGATATTTAATTCTGCTGATACTTGCCAGCTTAAAAAATAGCCAAATTTGCCAGAACTATCATGTTGCAATTCAACCAGTCTCCCAGGCCAAGTATTGAGGACGATGTGCCTAGTAACAAAAGTAATACCAATATAATTGTACGTACCCGTAGCGGTAGGATAATCAAACAGCCAGACAGGCTAGTCTTGTAAAACGTTTTAAAATACAAACAAATACAAACTCGAAGAAAAAAAATGAAATAAAACTATACAATAAAATAGCTCAAGTATGATACTAGTTTTGTCTATTTAATATATACAATCCATATTAAACTCTTAATGCTCTGTGTTATATCATTCATGTACATTACATGTTGTATTTACTCTGTATTCTATATAGGCTGAATATTTTCATATACTATTATGTTCACATCTATTATGCTTGTATATCTTTTGTAAATATGTTTTTATGTTTGTACTCTCATACCCCGAGAGGGGGTCGATAGAGTCAATAAATCTTATCTTATCTATCCAACTGCCTTAAATAAAAATGATCATTATAATATATATGTAAGTCGTGCATACAATGTGGAGTATAGTAACAAGCGCCATGGGGAGCAGCTCAATATAAAAGAACGAAATAACAAAGCTACTTTAATGTTCGTGTGTCTTTATTACGAAACAACGGCCAAGAGGTCAACACAATCATGCAGTCTCATATAAAACAATCATTTTTACGATGCACTGGGGAAGCTTGTTGTGATAATAGATGATCAAAAACAAACAAGGGCGCCGGAAGCGTGGGGGGGGGGGCAAATAATATATATTTTTTTTTTGGGGGGGGCAAAACGAGTTTTTGCCCCCCCCCCCCCCCACGTGCCCCCCTAAAAGTAGAAAAATTATAAATTATTTAAGGACAAAAATAAACGATAAAGCACTTTTCTGCCTAAAAATTGTCATTTCCATTATCAATACTGAAGAAATTCCGGCCCTGACGGGGCAATTACATATCATAGTAAGCGTCGCGTCTATTTACGAACATATCCCTCTGTGAAACATAACTTTGATAAGTCCCTTTCCATCTTATTACAGTGTGATAACGTTTAACCTTTTAATGAATACATTTCAGAATAAAACCGAATGGCAAATTGAAAGTGGTTCACCAATGCATGCTGGCTATGTCGGCTCACCCCGGGGGCTACTTCCATAGACGAGTGGATACCATGCGAGACCATGGGGTCTCGAAAAGCACCCTTAACACGTATTTTCCATATTCTGAAAATGCACCCCTTAACAAGTATTGGCGTGTGAAACCCTACCCTTAACAATTATTGGAAACAAAACGATACTCTTGGCAAATATTCCCTGAAATGGACCCCTAAACAAGTACAGGAATGTTTTATTGTTACGGGTCCTTCGGTCGTCGGTTTTACCTTATATTTGGTTTAGGACGACCCCACCTTCTACACCTCGCGCAAATCGGACTCTAAACACGAAGTGTTGGGGCAAAAAGGACATCCTTTATAAAACATTTTAATTTTGTTTTATCATCCCCGCAAATTCGACCCTAAACACGTAATTTTCCTAGCGAAATAGATACCCTTTTTTCATTACTTTTGTGTTTTGACACCCTTATCACGTTACGTACGTAACGTGCCCTATCGTGAGAAAGACATCCTTTTTACGTTTTTTTTTTGGTCGCGCATGGTATCCACTCGTCAATGTAAGTGCCCCCCCCCCCCCCCCGGCGGCTAACAAACGTGCGGTCGCCCAGAAAAGCTCAGACCGGACCCGATATCACTAACGCGCGTGAACGGTAGTTACTCGAGCAACATAATGGAAACCATAACCATATTTCTTAAAAATGTGTGTAGTTCTGAAAATGACTGTAAAACAGAAAAGGTTAAAGAGTTAAAGAGGCTTGAATAGTTGGATTGTCGGATAAATGAGAAGATGCTAGCTTGATGTGCAAAGCAGGAGAACTCAAACTCTGCAACATCCTTTAAGGGCAACCTAAAATCGCTTTTGTTCACCAGCAGGTACTAGATTTGAAGACGGTCATTTTTCTTCATTTTTAAATTTGCCCTTTTTGTACTTCTCTTAGTTCTCTTTACTTTTATGTCTTACTCTCTTAAGCGCCTTGAGCATTTAATCAAAATGGAAAAGACGCTATATAAATTATATTTATTATTACTATTATTAAAAAAATAACATGTGATCAAAGAAAAATTGAAATAAAATCAAAGTAATAACGAAACATATAAACAACTATTCTGTCCTCATAATGAACAGTAGCGAGTTTTCGATTTGCACGTCGACTAGTGGATTGCGTCGAAAGTGCGTCATAATAGTCTACTTAGTGCTAACGGTATACAGAACCGCTGGATGAAATCACCACGTGGCTTCAATCAATGGGCAAGAATTTGATTGCTCGTTTGCTACATTTCGAACGAGCGTGATCTGAGCGAAATCCACGGTCGTCATCATGAAGTTGACGTGTCAGGAAAGGCTTGCACATGCTCAGTGTCTTCCAATCATTCGACTGACTTTGTATACCATTAACACAAAGCAGACCATTTCTTCGCAGTCTACTAGTCGGCGTGCAAATCGAAAACTCCCTTCCATTTATTCCCATATATCAATGTTTTTTTCTTCTTTATGAATTTGGAATGCAGGTATTACTGAAGAATCAGGGAGTGAACGTGTGATGATGTCTAGAAGATCAAGTAAGGGTTTAATCGTTAATTGTTTATTACACAACAATATCACATCTCATTATTCACAATTATTCATACTACTGTTATGATTCAAGCTGAGAGCATTATTGTTGTAACACCAAATTTTCAGAGTGTATCACCCTACCTGATTAAAGCCAGTCACTTCACACTTTATTGCTGCATTGCAAACCTTTCTTTAGAATGTGAAGTTCCTAATGTGTAGACTTTAATTACATTCAATAATTTTTGTTTTGTTTTTTGTGATTAATCTCAATGCATTTTTATTTTTCAAATCGTATACTGGGTACAAGTTTGAACATAGTATTTCTGAGAATGAGTTCTAAATATTTCAGACCTTAAAAAGTAATAACGTGATTTACATCATATTTGTTTGTCGCTCTTAACAGCTTGTGAAGAGACCGGTGTACTATGCAACCGTTACTTCTGTGATCTAGCGGAGAAGATAGGATCGGAATGGCGTCTCCTTGGTATCAGGCTTGGATTAAACCAAGCAGACATTGATCATATCACGACGGACAATGCACCGGCAGTGGATCGTAATTTTGCCATGCTAAGGCTGTGGAAGCAACGGTCATCTTGTAAGGGGAATAGGAAAGAGATGGTGGAGGATCTTTGTGGTGCACTAAAAAGCTCAAGCAGGACAGATCTTGCAGATGAAATAAGAGAAGCCGCAGGACTAAGTTAACTAATATTTGGACACAGCCATGACAGCGATATGGATATACATTGTAAATAACTTTTGGCTTTGCGAAAATTTGGTTGCGGAGTACGATATGTGACGGCCAATGAAAGTTTTGTATTGATTTTCAATAAAGTTTGTTTTTCCGTTTCATTCGTTATAGGTGAGGAGTAATGCCTTTAAGTACACATCCAGTCATAAAATAGTCTTTTGAAATGATATTATCCGTTAGAAATGATAAAATTTGACAAAATTTATAATATCCACGAGTGTAATGATGACATCTAGTAGAAATGATAACATTTAGAAGTCAATGATAACTCTAACTTAGACCTTATACTCTGTATTATAGCTTCATTTCTTGTATAGTTTGTCCATGATTGACAAGCTAGTATATGAGGTTATTCTCTAATAAGTATTTTGCTTCTGTATGTAAAATAGTTTGTAATGTATCATCTTCTGATTATTACTAATTCGTATTTTATCAATTGTGCATCCTTCTCTCTATCTGTTACGTAAAAATACATGTAAATGGATTAATTAATCCCAAAATTTTTCCTACGCTGTATATATTATATTTCCAAATTAATATAAAACATTTGGCAGCATATCCAAGTTCTTTCCAAGTATTGAAAATCAGGTTATTTGTCTCCATCTGTTTCAATGCATTGTTTATAACATCTTTTTAGTGTCTTTTTTTACATAGCTATGGGGATGTATAGTCTTATTTTAATGACAAGTCCACCCCAACGTAAAGTTGATTTGAAAAAAAGAGAAAAATCAAGCAAGCGTAACACTTAAAATTCCATAGAAATCGGATGTAAAATAAGAAATATAGGGCATTTTAAAGTTTTTCTTATTTTTCACAAAACAGTGATCTGCAATCAATCGTTGTTTCACTTGACAATGAATAGAAAATTATAATATTTCATTATTTCATATAGCAAAATACAAAACCAATAATCAGTGGATGAAATTTTCACTGTTATGCTTGTTTGATTTTTTTTTTCTTTAAATAAACTTTTTGTTGGGGTGGACTTGATCTTGAACAATCATAATGAGTTTAAAGTTAATCTTCGCTACTGCTCAAGTTCATTTAACTATTTAGTCGCTCATTAGTGTTTATAGTGAACATTTTCAGAAGTATCAATGAAAAATAAGCTTTGTTTTCACGTTAATTTTCTACATCTGTGTTTGATCTGCGTCACGTTTGTAGACCCATAGCTGATATCATAATTGGTATGATATGGTATGGTCGGGTATACATTAATTCATGCATCGCAGATACAAAGACTAACTTGCAAATATTGCACACATTAAAAGGTGTACAGTTTTATGGCAGTGGTATTATTTGATTTGTTTTATTGATAATCGTGCATCATATACTAAATACAATGAATAACATACGTAACTATCTTTCTTGGGTTGCGCTCTGTTTGCACTTTTTCAGGTCTCCGCTTTTGTTTCGATAATTTGAGGATTTGAAAATCAATTTCTTACGGTTTGCAGTAGTTTGAAGAGAAATTTTCAATGATCTGGTAGACATTTGGATTCAATTTCTACAACAACACGTAACTGAATGTCTATCAAATGTTTCCTCCTGAGTGCATACCACTGGAATCTATGGCGAATCACTATAACAAGCTATAATAATTTTGACTAAGGCTTTGCACTCCAATTCAAGAGAGGAACTCTTGGACATTAAATATCACATTGGGTAGTTTTCGCTGTCATTAGGGAGAAACTCTCTACAACATATCGAAACCTTTGAAAAGGCAATTACCATCACATTTGAGAGCTGAGAGACCCTTGTCAAAAGTTGGTGGACTTGAATAGCAAAATCATCCGAAAATTTGCAGCGGAAGAAGAATTGCGAATATATCGTTATCCACAGTCAAGAGATTTCGATGCCGTCCCGGTCCACCAACTTTCGAAAAAAGCTTCTCAGCTATACACTGTGATAAAATTCGCGCTTAATGGGGTGGAAATTATGAAAAATACAATAGACAAATGACCTACCATTTTAAAGCTTAGAATCTCCTCTTTCATCTGGTATTACTTAGATAATTCCTCATTCACGCATGAGCGAGCAAAAACAATTTGAAGAAAGGATACAAAAAACTCATTTGGCGGGCCGTATCTGGGTTTTAAAAAGAAAACCACATGACTAAAAAGTTCAATATCTGCTCTTTAATTTGATACCTCAATTACAGAAAATGGTCAAGAAATAACAAAGTTCTGGTTATTTGAAATAAGGCTTGAATTTCAATAATTTCATAAAATGAAGAGGTTTTACAGGCTAGCGTTCAAACTCACTCGACATTCCGTTTTGTTGACGATCAGCCATGCATTAAGTCTTTTGTTACCGTGCGATAGCTTCTGTGGGAAACCGGTGAAAACACGTTTATCTAATTAAATTATGGAAATACAAGCATTGTTTCGAGGGATCATAACTTTTTTACTTCTTGACCATTTTCTGTGATTAAGGTATCAAAGAAAAGAGCAGATATTGAACTTTTTAGTCATGTGATTTTCTTTTTGAAATTCAGATACCCCCCGCCAAATGAGTTTTTGGTATCCTTTCTTCAAATTGTTTTTGCTCACTCATGCGTGAATGAGGAATTATCTAAGTAATATCAGATGAAAGAGGAGATTCTAAGCTTTACATTGGTAGGTCATTTGTCTATTTTATTTATGATTAAGTAATGATAAATCATCGCTAAATCTCGGTTTCGTTTTTTCTGGGACGCGTTGTATATATATTCTCCGAGTGAAGTTGGATTCTAAAAAAAAATTGTAAAAAGAATTTTGGTTTGCAGATTTTCTTCATATCGGCAATGAACTATGAGTTCTTAGCAGAAACAGTTTTTTATTTCTTTATTTTGTTATAAGAAACTCTCAATGCATAAAGTAGTTTTGTGTAAATATCTAAAGTCTATCCTAAACCGTGTCGTCATATGTGAGAAAGTTTTGACTTTTTGCATCCACATTTTTTTAATAATTCAAGCATATTATATTCACCACACTGTAATTTTATACATTGTTTTTCATTAAAAACAAATCTTATTGTGTACTATATGTTTCAATCATTAGTGGTCAAATGACTTTTTTAACAAAAGTGGTTTGATGATCACTTACATCTGTTGTAATCATATCAACTTTCAAAACATTTTCAGGCTGATTGTCAAAAATACTGTCTAATATTATTGACAAGTTATTTGTTTTCCTCGTGGGTTTATTCATTAATAAGAATATACGAAAACATAAACAAAAGTATCTACAAAATCGTGTAAATATGTCTTAGAATCGAAGTCTACTAAGTCAAAATTAAAGTCTCCATAGTGATTATGTGTATGAGTGCATACTTTGGAATTTCTTTATCGGTGTCTTAGAACGTATGTAGTTTCACATTTTACATGCTTTTGGTTTTCCATAAAGAATTAAAAAATAGTAACTATGTTTTGAGAAAACAAAAATGCAGTAAAACTTTACATTTTAATAAACATTCATTTAGTCGTATGCGAAGGAAAAAAGTAACCTGTAAATTTCTGAATGGAGCCAAATTAGAAGACGCCTGCAGTGATGCATGTAATCTTGCACATCAATGCAAAGTCAGCGAAGTAATCGTACATCTCGGGACGAAAAACTATGAAATAATTTCATAGACATTCTCACTTCTTGATCAAGTCCCTGGTGAGACTGGCGTAAAATCAATCGCTGTATCAACAATCATTCATCAGGTTCATAGGTTAAATGAGACGAATCGTCAACATGCTAAAGTTGGGAGGTGAATGACGCAATTAAACTTTCAGCCAATCAGCGTAATTGGTCGGTTTTCGACAACAGTACTATCGACCCTGTCCTCTATCTGAACGCAGATTGCGTACACCTAAATCGGCGGGGAATAATTGCATCGGCGAAAAACATCATTAGATTCCTGCGTAACTTGTAACAAACCTTTGATGATGCTTTCCCACCTTTAAATCATAGCGAATTCCCACGCTCAAAATCTGATCCAAAATTTGCCCCCTATCCTAGAAGTTACATTTCAATTGTGCTGAACGAGGAAATCAGATGAACAAGCCTCCCTTTTTCCGTTGAATGAGTATTATCCGGGGTCTCGACGCAAAGCAGCAAAAAGAGAATTTTCGAGAGACTGGGTAGATTGTACACGGCGAGGAAGCTCTTAAACCTCAGACACCAATAAAAAACCCAACAAATGAATCCACTTCAATCTTGGATCAACAACCCACTCAGAAAATTAATTCAGTTGAAAATGATCCTGAGAAACATTTGAATAATGAATCATTTCCACCCTACGAACCCGACGATGGAATCCCTCTGAACAAATGTCAGACAGAAATGAGATCATGTCATAAAGCAAAAGAAACATGGCTTTAGAATAGCACAATTAAGTATAAGAACTTTATTATCAAACATCGACAATCTACAACTTATGATTGAAGATCTCAAATTAGACCTGATTGCATTGAATGAAACTAGATTAAGCAGTGATATTAATGATGAACTTTTACGCATTGAAGACTTGTATTTATAGGAAAGATCGGAATAAAAAAGGTGGAGAAGTTGCAGTATACGTCAATGAAAATAAGCCTAGCCACAAGTTGAGACCCGATCTTATGAACAAGGGTATTTAACTTATAGCTATAGAAGTACACAACAAACTTAATCGTTTATAATTGTTTTGGCATGGTATAGACAACTTGGAGCAAACATTGAATTTTTTTAATGTTATTGAGAACGTTCTATCAAAAACTGATAAAGAACAAAAGGATGTCGTATTTTTAGGAGATTTCAATTGTGATATTATTGGAAACCCATTGGCCTATATTCTGAAGTCGGGTTTAACTGAAACTCCGGTTTAAAGTTGTGGTTTAAGTATGGGAAGGCAAAATTATCATCTTTTTTTTATTCAGTTGCACGTTTCTTATGTTTACTGAGCTCTTTCCTGATTCATGGATGGTGACAACAATCATTTATTTATACTACCTACACAATTATGAATGATTTGAGAGCCAATTAAGCTAAAATATGATATCTCTTCTGTTAGTGATTTATGTAACAATTGGCTATCCATACTTAAACCACAATTTAAAACCTGAATAGCTTTTGCTCGAAGTTTCATGTTAATATGATATTTAATTCGATTCAATTCACTTGTTTATTTCGTTTCCATTTTAAATTGTGTTTAGTGTGTAACATAAAGTCTAGCTATGCCAGAGGCATTAGCTAAAGTGAATATTCTAAAGATGAAAATGTTTGTATTCCTCTGATCATTATTGATTCACATTGTAGTTATCCGTTAACATCTACCCCCCCCCCCCGCTATCTCTCTTTTTTAACCCCTATATAGTAGTCGCTGTACTGTATAGTACGACACGCGTATCCATGTTGCTACAATAAGTTGTATATAAATCGCTATTGTCTAAGGTGTGTTGTTTCAATGTAGGAGTGTATCATTTATCAAAAAAAGAGAATTTATTCTTATAATAATCAACTTTGCATGGGTTGAGTTAATTCAATTGTTTGTATAGGTTATTGAAAATTCGTTCCTAAAAACTCGAAAAATGGAATGGGAGAGAGTGCTTTATATCAAAATTTTCTTCCTGTAATATGTCAAATCTAACGACTTTTCTTGATTTTGATTGGCTGAGAAGCGTTGTTACTACTGTAACTGTCGAATGACATTCCCATCTTGCATAGTGCACATCTATATTATTACGTAATGTGAACATTTGTAATGACGTCATGATATATTGTATTTTAAGATGAGTACATACTCTAAGTTTTGTTTTAATGAAATATATTTTCATTGTGCTTTCATGAAAGTTCATCTGTGTTGGTAAAATATGACAATTACTTTATACACTTCCTGTCAAATAGAAAAGGCAAAATTTTGGGGGTGTATGAACGTTAATCAAGCCTACATATTTCTAATTTACTTTAGAAACGAAAAAACTCATATGAAAATAAAAAAGAAATATCTTTACAATGGATTATGGTATTTCGTACATATCAAGAAAGGTTTGTCAATCCGCTATCAGCTGTACACGAGTTTCTGAACTTAACACCAATTATCAACAAATCTGAATAAATGTTTGATATTTCAAATTAATCGGAATCTTTGCATGGAGCGAGGTAATAATGGTAACGGCGAGAGTGGTTTTGTGTTATGCACAGATATAATCATGCTATTCTCTAATCAAATAGTTTTGTCAACATACATGAATTAAATGTGAAAATGAAATTTGCAATTCATCTTTTAATGTACATAATGAAGACTGGTTTTAAATGATAAAATGAAGTTAAGAGACTGATAATATGAGGGCGGTAGTCCCAACAAATAAATCTAAATGTTTTTAATAGTCACAAACCTAACCACGGAATATGTGTAGAAAACCTTTAGATGTTTGTTCACTGGCGTGAATCCATGATGTCATGCTCTTCAGGTCGGAAAGATCGAAATATATATCTGATCACCCCCCCCCCTCCTGGGCAATAGGTGTGGAACAACCATTTACATGTCCGTCTGAATGGACTTTGAACCCTGAACCCTCACTAGTCTGCTTGCTGGTTTACAAGCAATCATGCTTTATGGAAAAACAAATCATCAACCGATCATGTTCTGTTCATTTGATTAAATTCTTTCTAGAAAACACAAAAGAAGGAAAATGCAAACAAGCAAATACAAATACCATCATTGTGATAGAGCCAACGTGATGGTCGCAACAACGTGATGGTCGCAACAACGTGATGGACTCAATGATTAATTCAGTGGAAATAGTCATGCTTTAATGAAAAAACAAATCATCGACCCTTTCATTTTCATTTCATTTGATTTAACTCATGTTCGAAAGGCAAAAGAAGGAAAATTCACACAAATAGAAATATTATTATAATTGTGAAGATCCCTATGACCAAAGAGAGGGACATAAATAAAATTTAGGTTTTCAAAGGAAAAGCTGCATCGAGAGTATCCACTAGGCTCTGAACTCTTGGATGAGATGATATCTATTTGTATGAAAGGCGAGGAGTGTCAGAATATACAAGAGAGAATTTTAGAAGTTTATGATACGAACAAAGAGAACTCGAGATAGGATCACGGACCATGGGATCAGTCGTAGTATCAATGGAGTAATGAAGTATCTACTAGGATCTTGGATGAGATGATGATTATTTGTATGTAAGGCGAGGAGTGTCAGAATATACACGAAAACATGGAAGGGGGTTCACTGCTACTAGAAGGTAGACATCATTCCCAAAATATTCCCAAAACTAAACAAAGTCTTAAATGTTGTTTCGTAATGAAAAGATAAAGCGTATACCCTTTTTACGAAGTGAAGACATTTATTTTGGGAATTTATAGATTTTTTTTACTGAATGTGCTAGATTGCCTGGCTGTTGAAAATGAGCCTTTTTACTGGTTATTTTGATTGAACATTGTGACTAACTTAATCTTTATAGTTCACCCATGTTGAAGAAATTTAATTGAAATAAAAAACAGCTTCAAAATTTATATTCTGTGTAGTTTTTCATGAATTTCTGATTTCTTGTTTAATACATTCTTTTCATCTATTTCGTCCCAAACTTTGTTATAACCACAAAAATCATTATATTTATTTTTAAATCAGTTATTCTTAATTTTAAAGGAATGACTGTTTTGATCGTCTTGAAGACTGCCAAATGGAGGGGGGAGGGTTATGATGATTACACCCCACGGGGATGTATCATTATACCCCCCCCCCTTCAGCATCAACATTTGGCGCACACACCTTAGTTTGAAGTAAAATATTGTACATACATGTAGCTCTATACCGTAGATAGAAAATAAAAATATGTTTAATCAAAATTGAAAACTCCAGACAGTTGTTTTAATATCAGTCATTAATTTACTTGTTTCACTTGTTCAAATTGATAATTGTCTTTTCTTCAGTGTCACCAACCAGTGTTGTAGTGCCTTGATGCTCGGCCTTGGCCTTAAGGCGCCTTAAGGCCTATTTTTTCAAAGCCTTGGCCTTGAACATTCAAGCCTTGGCCTTGAGAGAGCCTTGGCCTTGGCCTTGAGGATTTTGAGCCTTGAAATTTCAAGGCATTTTCAAGGCATTTTCAAGGCTTTTTCAAGGCATTTTGTATTTTGTACTTTCATTTCTTTTATACAAGTAATTATAAATGTTTCAATTGTTCTGTACATCCAATGACACTAAATACTACCAGTCAGCTGCAGCAGAAGCAGTAAGTGTACTTAGCACTGCCATCAATTGCAATTATCATCACATACATGTAATTATGTAACAAAGAGAAATGATGAAAATTAATCTTATTTATTGGTAATATGATGTAATCATGACTAATAAGGATAATGACAATATTAATGATAATGATAATAATTATGATTAGGATTATAGTCAGTGGCGTAACTACAGGGGGGCATGGGGGCACGTGCCCCCCCCCCAATCGGCTGACTAAAAAAAGGAGGAAAAGAGGGAGAAAGGAAGAGAAACGTAGTGGGAAAGAAGACATTCATGTTCATTATCATGTTATAATTATGTTATGTAACATTACATAAACATTTTTTCATATAAATGACACATAATTTGCTCAGGGCATATGTCTTCATTGTTCCTGGTGCTCCCATTGTCTGTTTACCAAGATACACATGTATAATCCTGTTATACTAAAACCTCCCGTTTTCAAGTCAATATACACCAAACTACCAAATACATTTCCTCGCACTTCGAGTTATTCTTTTACATGTACAATAGTATGCTTCTTTTTCATGAATACTTTAAGTGATTGTCTCATTTTAAGGTCTTACTATAAAACATTTCCTGTCCGTGCTTAAGTTCGCAGTAGTGGATTGGTGAAAGATGTCTGCTCTCCATCAATTCCTAGAATGAGTCCTTAAAATGTCCCTTTTTCTGTTTTCTGATCTGAATATCAAAAATTTTTAGCTCGCGCTTCGCGCTTGCATCATTTGGTTAGTGAACTACGTAATGTCTTCTTGAATTCCTACAAACAAGCCTTAAAATGCCCCTCTTCAGGTCTGAATTTCGTAAATTTTCAGCTCGCGCTTCGCGCTCGCAAGATTTGATTAGTGAGATGGGTATGTTAATCATGATTACAAGTGCTTTATGTGCATGTTTAGATGTAATTCTAACAAAATCAGCAAGCGCTTCTAGGCACTCCCATTAGATGACTATGGTGAGAAGTGGATAATAAAAGATTCCTAAAATATAGTCCTTAAAATCTTCCTGTTTGGGGTCAATATTTACAAAAATTTCAGTTTGCACTTTGCGCTCGCATTATTTAGCGAGACAGGTACGCATGATTACAAAAGATTGACTGTAATGTCCCTTTTTAGGTTTCAATATCAAAAATTTTAAGCTCGCGCTTCGCGATCGCATTATTTGACTAGTGAGATACATGTCCGTTTATTGGCACTGTCCTTATAAAAATATCTCTATTTGGTCAGTTTACCTGGCAACTGGGCGCGCTTCGTGCGTTCACTAGGCAATTCCAAGTTTTTGCTGGTGCCCCCCAATGCCGTGACCCACATTACACCACTGATTATAGTGATTTTATGACAGGAATAATTCTGACAGATCTGACTGCAATTTAGACAACAATTTTCATACTTTAAAAATAGCTTACTCTAAAGAATGATAACAAGGTTGATTTCTATTCCATTAGGTTTTCCTTGTATTATTTTCTTTGACCAACAAGATTGTTTAAGTTTTAATGATATTCTGAAAAGATTCGGTAAACTTGAACACAAACTTCAATTTTGTCATTTCCAAATGGGCTATGGCATCAATGGCATGATGAGCTCAAAAATGTTGAGGGGCCAAGCATGGCATACAGAGCAAAATTTTAGGTTTCAAAATCAACAAATTTTGGATTGTGCTTGCATAAATTATTGTTAAGGTTCGCATTCAATTTACACAAAAAAAAATGCTTAGAATGTCTAGTTTTTAGGTCGGAATATTACAAATTTTTGAGCTCGCGCTTTGCGCTTGCATTATTTGATTGGTGAGTTATGTATCCTATTTATTAGTCACTAAATGCAGTCCAGAACAGCTTCCTTTTCTGGTCTGTAAAAATTCAGCTTGTGTTTTGTGCTCTCGTTAATTTGTTTAGTACCTTTTAATACCTTTTTCATGATTACAAAAACAGCTCGAAATATTTATATTTCATTTCTTATTACATCTTATTACAACATCTCGCAAGGATGCCCTTTTAACAGTGATTAGCATTATAATTGACCCAAAATCGAGTTTTACAACTTCAAAATTTTTTTTTTTCAAAACCACTTGCTCGCTAATTAAAGCCTAAATCAAAATATCTGTCTCATCAATTAGAAATAACTTAAAAAAGCTTTGCTGAACTGCACCAAAATTCTCATTTTGACTTATACTGTAAGTGCATTTTTGGCTTTGACCTCCCCCCCCCAAAAAAAAAAACATTCTGCCTCCCGTCCCAGGTAGAGGAGAAAGACATGGGCATGCCAGGATCAGATCACCTTGGTAATAATGATTGCAATGCGAATCGCCTAGAACAATAATTACATGTAAATGTACAAAGGTAACTACATATTTATTTTAATTTTATGTCTAAATCTACATGATCTATCATGAAATTATTTTCGTTTTAAATGTACAAGGGTCAAAAATTTTGCTCGCTCATACCTTTTATACATTTGGTCCTGAGTGTCATGTATGCTGCCTAAGCATTGATGTCTAATTGTTTTTCCATATATTGTACAATTGAAAAGCCTTGGCCTTGGCCTTGAGGTTTTCAGGCCTTGGCCTTGGGTTTCTATGCCTTGGCCTCAGCCTTGGTTATTGAAGCCTTGGCCTTGGGTATTAAAGCCTTGGCCTTGGCCTTGGAAGTTTGAGCCTTGACTACAACACTGTCACCAACTCAACATTGATTCTTGATGAAATGCAGGCGAGACCTGCCAGGGGGCGTTCCTTTTGTTAAATAATGTGTTTAAAAAATGTTTGCTTTTTCGTATTAGATCACAGCAGTTCATGCAATGGCAATTTCATTATCTGTTAGCATTTGTTAGCTTTTGATATTTCATATCCAATATCATAGCTAACGTAAACATTATAAAAAAGAGATAACTCATTTTCAGAGGCCCCCATATATGAGGACAAACATACACTATGGAATAGCTCATTTGTTGATTTATTGCTATCATAAATTGGATCTACAACAGGATAGCAAATAAGATATATTGAGAGGGGCGGGGCAAAATGAGTTCAAAGTGACATATCTTTCTCTCTAATGAAGAAAATATCTGTAAAGTCTAAACTTTCTTGTCCTTTTGTTTTTTTTCTTTCTTTCTCTTTCTTCTTCTTCTCCCTTTTCTCATACTCCTTCTTCTTCTTCTTTTTCTTCTTCTCCTCCTCCTTCTCATCCTTCTGTATTCCATTTCCTTACTTCCCCCTTAAATTTGTTTCTTTCCCTACTTGAAAGTCACAAACAATAAAAATTATAAGAATATAATTATATGCAGTTAAATAATATACCTGTTAGCCAGACTAACAGACAGGAAGAGGAAACTTGCAAAGCATGTCTTAAGAATTCTTATGTTCTTAAAGAAGCAATATCCTGATAACCTGATGGAAGAAGGAAAAGTTGAGGCTGTTCCAAGTACCCCTGGCGACGGACTTTCTTCAAAGATTAAGGCCCGTATTCTGAAAACAGGTTTAACTTAGACCATGGTAAAACTCTGTACTTAGATTGTGGGGAGCACGCAATTTAAATTTCTATTATACATATTTATTTTGTTTACTATTTTGTTTCCTTTGGCTGTCATAATGAAGAAAAATACTTCGTTCACAGACAATTATGGAGAATTTAGGTGTCAAATAAGTTAATAAATTGGATGTCTACCATGTCTACTGTCAGGGAGTGTGTCACGTCTGGCTCTCAGTAGTTAAACCACAACCCTGGTTTAAAGTTCAGAATACAGGCCCTAGAGTTGACCCATATCTTTATACCAATCTGTTGGAGGTTAACATAGCAGGCACAGATAATGATAGCTTCTTGTCTATGCACTACACAAGAGGAACTAAGTGGTAAGTAAACAAATAGAAGAGTTTTTTTTCTTCTGATATCCCCTCCCCACCTTCCATTGGCGCCTAATGTGGTCCAAAGTATCACTATTCATATTTAGTATTTTTTTAAAATAATCTTATTCGAATGCTATTTGCTCATCAACATCATATCATAAAACAAATATTAATATTGCTCTGATCAGATAAAGAGACCTATAAGTGTTGTTAAAATATTCTAGTCATATTCTGTTTTTGGTAAATCGTAATCTAGATCTGATTCTGCAGTTTTTCATCTCAAGTCCAGGTATACATATTAAGATTTTAAACGATTGTGAACAGGTAATGTAACTTGTCAATTTTCAAATGATCCATCTTAAAATAGTAATTTGTAATTATAATGGGATGGGAGATGATTATGATATGCTGAAACACAGTACATTAGCTAAAGTAGAGGGTTTTTTTCATTATCAAGTTTAGTTTTTGCATAAGTGTTGACATATACGAGAAGAATTATTGGTAAGGTACAAAAATTATTTCTTGCCATTGAAGTTTATTTTGATTTCATTTCTTCTGAAGCTTTTTATCCATCTCTTACATTTTTTCCTCTATCATCCAGAGCTAAACAATCTTCAGACATCACATTATGGCATCAAGATTTCCCGAAGGAAACCAAGTTCAACTCCGACCTAGAAAAGGTCATGACATGAAATGGTCATGTGACAAGCATGGTGAGCCAATCAAATTTTACTGTAAGAAACACAAAATTCCTATTTGTCATCCATGCGCTACCAAAGATCACAGCCAGAAACCATGTGAGCTAGACGACATCGAGGATGTCATCTTCGAAAGGAGGAGACAGCTGGATGAAAAACGGCCAAAAATACAGGAACTTCATAAAAAAATGGAAGCCCTCATCAAAAAAATCAAGACTGTATCAACGTCTGGAAGTACTCATCTTCAGACAATTGACAACAACATTCAAGCATCATATTACGACAAGATCAAATCTGTTGGAGAAAAGGAGAACAGGATGATTAGGGTTATTAACGAGGAGGCAGATGAGGAAATAAGACTAGTAAATGAGAAGAGAGAAAAACGGATCAAGGATTGCAACATCGAGAGAGAAAAGGAGCGACAAATCATCAAAGACAAAGAAGCAAAACTTCTATCAGATGCAAAGAAAATCAGCGAAATCGTTTCTAAGAAGATCAAAGATCTTACTAATAAGAATCAGCATGCAATAAACACTATTAAGAACATTGAATCAACCATCACACGTATAAACCAACATGATGAAACATTGGTGAATGAAGCTCCTCAAGTACTTGCATCTATTGATGAAAATTTAAGTTTGAATGTTCATCAAGATGTTAGCGACTGTCTTGACCGAATACAGAGTGAAGTTGAGAGAATGAAGTTTGTAGAGGGGGAAGTAGGTGGAGAATACTATGGTAGAATTGATGGGTATATCGGTAAATGGGAACTTGTCAAGTCAGTCCACATTCCATTGGTTATAAAGCTGCCGCGTATGTGTGGATTCATCAGTGAAGATGAGATATGTGTGCGAAGTGAATTAAACTATGCCATGTATGTTACAAACACCAACACTCAACACACAGAGAAAGTAATTAATGAAGGTGCGCGGATTACATTATGTGCGCCCATAGACAGTAACATAATATTATGTGGTAAGAGGGGAGATGTTTGCAAGGGTTACAGGTTGGATGGATGCATCACTCTGTATGACAGACAATGGAATGTGATTAGAGACATCGCCATACCAAGATATGGAGACGATTATAGTGTTTATGTTGATTTTGACAGGGATGGGATGATCATCGCTGCTCAGTACAAGCAGTCTAATATCTACGTCATAAATCCCGCTGATGATAAGATAGTAAACACTATCACGATGCAGTTTAAGGTGGTGAAGGGTGAAATACAAGCCTTGTCATCAGGTGATATCGTTGTGAAGACAGGTTTTGATGAATGCACTGTCATCTCACGATCAGGAAAAGAGAAGGCTGTCATACACCCTGATGAGTGGAACAGTTTGTCACAGTGTCGCGTTGACAAACTGACAGACACACTCTACAACGTGTACTTGGACAGAGCGCGTAAGACCTACGCACTTGATCAGGTGTCACGTGACGGTATCATCCAGGCAAGGAGGATCGTGGAATACGTGCAATCAGATAGCTCTGACCGGGTCAGCCCTTGTCTTGTTACTCCTTCTGGTAACCTTGTAGTATGCGATGGAGACAAACTACTTCTTTACAAGAAGACATTTATCTTGTAAATCATCAAATGTGAATGTTGTATCAATATACAGGTGTAAGGTATTGGGGTGTTGCAAGAAATTTCGATCGATTTCAAGTGAATTTTAGACTCCTAAATCAATTGAAAGTCGTGCATTTTATTGGAAATTTGCAACTGATCAATGGTCAGCTTATGTTATATACAAATATACAATGATTTGCTTTACTAAAGATTGATCTATCAATTGCTAAATTTGCATATGAAGCACCACCCCCAGGTCTTACAAAATACAGTGGCTAACATTCAACCGTCTAAAGATTTATATTTTGATTAAAATGTATAGTTTACTCGTAAACTGAATAAAACAATTACAAATGTGTTAACCAATTGCCTACTTTAACCACATGATCCCTGTAGAACGTCTGTGGGAAAGGCTAAATTACTAACTTTTACAGTAAGCTGAACTCGATCATTTACCAAACGCTATTTCGTTCAATGTTATTTTATATTATTCTAACAGTGATCATTTTACCCCTTGGATTGAAATCGCGCTTAGCTTTATTTGGGTCTTTGAATCCAAACTATCCATCAAATAGATTTTTTTAATTCCCTTTTGCAAAAAAGGTGAAGTGAAATAAGATTGTATTAAAATGGAGGAGAAAAGTTATGTGAAGTACAAGTAAGTGTAGGAACTGTAGTATAGTGGTTATGACTACCACCTTGTTAACAGAGGGTCGTGTGACCGAATCCCAACTAGGCATGGCGTCATATGGCAAGGCGTTTTAATCAACACTTTGCCACTCTCGACCTAGGTGATAAATGGGTACCAGGTAGCACTTGATAGTCAATGTAGCTTGATGCATGCATTATGTGCGGGAATGACTGACTGGATCCGATGACCTGGAAACCGTTTCATGAAAGTTGTCAGCATTGGCAAATTGTCTTTCTTCGACTGTTACGATAACAACATGTCAGAGCCTCTGAGCCAATCAAAACCAAGTATCTCAAGGAAATTGTCAGTGCTTACAACTTTATCAGTGCTAAACACTTTCATGAACACCCACTGGGGTAATGATATCTGAAAAGCGCTTTGACTCATCGTTCCGATGTATTATTTCAATAAGTTCATTTACTTTCGTCTGTACACTTTTTACTTTATCCTCATATCGGCTTAATTTTTTTCAAACAAATATTATATATGATTTCTTTCCCCCACATGTTTAATCTATTATATCATATTACACTTATTACCTTACTAGGGAATCTCAAGTAGCAAGCCATTGGATTATTGAAATATATTTTAGCTATGTCATTTCTTAACGACTGTAATTGTGTGTTGATGCCCACTGCGGTCAGTAACGTTTATCGACATTGTTAAATGATGGCAAATTAATTTCATTATAAAGATCCCTTTGGAAATAATAAACATTTGATAGTCGAACGTACCACGCTATAAATAAATAAAACAGAAATATAATTGTTGTGTAACAGTCAGAGTTAGATAATTTGATAAATAACTGTACATATCATGGCTTATGTCTGTGGTTTCATATTAAATAGGCTGGATAATATTCAATTCATTTGTATTCTTTATTTCATTTTCATTTTATACTGCGTTTAGTTTGTAAACAGTTTATACTGTATATGGCCTGTGTTGTTCCAATACGTTGTATATAAATCGGTATTGTCTAAGGTGTGTTGTGTTAATGTAGAAAATGTGTCATAAAAAAAAATCCTACCGAATTTATTCTTACAATAATCAACTTTGTACAGATTTTGGTAAGTTAGGGTTTATGTTTTATTTAAGTATCGATTGAATCTGTTATTATTGTATATAGCATTGTTTATTCGAAATTTGTTCCTAAAGAGAAAACGGGAGACATGTTTTCATTTTCTTCCAGCGATATGTAAGATTTAACGAATTTTTTTTATTTTGATTGGCTGAGAAGTGTTGTTACTATGGGAACTATTGAATTAAACGCTTGACAATCCCAGCTTTGTTTGATTCGATCAATATTTTTGTTGTTTGCTCTTGTATAGCAAATTACAATTCACTTCTTAAAACTCGGAAAACTAATGCACATATCACACATTTGTATTTTGATATAATAATAATAATTATTACACTTGCTTATATAGCGCTTAATACCTACTTTGTCAGTTGTTTCTAAGCGCTCTACAGTATATGCAGCATGATGTCATGATTTATCATTTTTAAGTGTAACTAATGTACATACAAAACATTTCTATATTATGATATAATGTGATATCATAGTCTTTTATTTTCAAGTGTTAGCTATTTTTCAAGATGAGTAGAAAGTCAAAAACAAAAAGCATACTATGCTTTTTGTTTTTGATATAATATATTTTCATTATGCTTTGTTGTGAATTACTAACACTGTTGAATAATGTTTGTTAATGTATAGACTTTAATCAAATTATTCCGTCCTATTAGAGAGCTAAAAAATATAGTCATATGGAAATAAATTTAGAAAGGAAATATCTTTCTTTACTGTGGGTAGTACATTTCGAGAAAGGTTTAGCAATACAATATATAGTTTTATACAAAAGTGATCAAACCATCAACTATCAACCGATCTGAATGAAATTATTTTGAATTGATTGAAATCTTTGCAGGGTGTAAATTTGAGGTCATTATGATGGTGATGAGGAGGGTGATTTGTAATGCGCAAATAAATATGTCCTTTTATAATCAAGTAATTTTGTCAGCGTAAACGAAATTAAATGTACAAAAAAAATTATTAAACGACTCTATATGCAGTTCATATTTCAAATTTACAAATGAGTATATTGGATATGTAGAACTTATTTAAAATGATATGTAGAACGATGGTGAGATATGAAGGGAGGGGGGAGAAAGGATAAAGAGAGAGAGAGGGGGGGGGGTGGGCAAAGTGGTGGGAAGTATGAGAGGGAAAAAAATTTAGATACAAACAAAGTAAAGACGGAGAAAAAGAGAGATAAACAAAATTATTAAAAAATAAAAGGAAAAAAAGACGGAAAGGAGAGGAATAGAAAAGATGTTAGAAGGAGAGAGAGAGATGAAGAAATGGAGGAGAGAAAAAAATGGAGAGACGGTGAGAATAGAGACCATACAGGAAAGGGCGAGAGAGAGGGAGAGAGAAATGGAGAGGGAGAGAGAAATGGAGAGGGAGAGAGAGGGAAAGAGAGAAAGTAAAATAAGAGGGGGGAGGCTTCAGTAGATTTATTTTTATTTTTTCTATTATTATTAAGAAGTTGGTCTGGCCCATAATGAGCTACAAACCACCCCCCCCCCCTGGACCCTCCTCTGATTGACCTACCCTCAGCAGGAAAGGGAACATTGCACTTTGATCCCGGGAGGGGTAACCTCATACCCTCCCCCCTCCTAGATGTGCAATCGTCGGGAAGGGGGTAGGCGGTAGAAAGTAGTCCCCCATTTAATACATATTCGCTATGTTCATGATGTAAACAGCTTTTGCTGGAACTTCAAATGTCATAGCAACACTAAGAATTATGTTTTTCAATTGGTTCTTCCAATAAAATGTGATAGTCCAGTAAAAGATGATATCATAGTCATGTTTTTTTTCTTTGTCAATGGGCACCCGAGGTATATGCATTTGTTAATATTTGCTCGCGCTAGTCAATGTCTGTATTTTCTCAACTGATAATATGAGGGCGGTAGTCCGAACAAATAAATCTAAATGATTAAAGACCCTGACCGGTGTAAAAACAATCGTATCAATATCAAAATAAAGGTAATGATTCACACAATACAAATATACCAAAAATATTACATATATCTCCTTCCAATAATTAAAAATATTAAATAAAAATCGAAGAAACTACTCCTCCAAATTACGCTTTGATTGAGCACCCCCTACGTCGCCTGGAAATGATGACGTCACGTTGTGTCTGGAGAGTTGTGATTCCATAGGTTTGTGTACAAACGCATTGGGTATTTCCCCCCCGGGGGGGGGGGGGGCGGGCCACTTACATTGACGAGTGGATACCATGCGCGACCAAAAAACACGTAAAAAGGTTTTTTTTTTCACGATAGGGCACGTTACGTACGTAACGTGATAAGGGTGTCAAAAACACGAAAATTATATAAAAAGGGGTATCTATTTCGCTAAGAAAATTACGTGTTTCGGGTTGAATTTGCGGGGATGATTAAACAAAATTAAAATGTTGTATAAAGGATGTCCTTTTTGCCCCAACACTTCGTGTTTAGAGTCCGATTTGCGCGATGTGTAGAAGGGGGGTCGTACTAAACCAAATAAGGTAAATCCGACGACCGAAGGACCCGTAATAATAAAACATTCCTGTACTTGTTTAGGGGTTCATTTCAGGAATATTTGCCAAGAGTATCGATTTGTTTCCTACACTTGTAAAGAGTAGGGTTTCACACGCCAATACTTGTTAAGGGGTGCATTTTCAGAATATGGAAATTACGTGTTTAGGGTGCTTTTCGAGACCCCATGGTCGCGCATGGTATCCACTCGTGAATGGAAATGGCCACTCCCCGGGTATTTTCTTCCATTTCCATGTTATGAATCCATTTTTTTTTCGTTTTCAGATGAAAATTGCACTCAAAATTATTCACTGTTCAAATTGTTGTAAACCTACAACTATTCACTACCTTTTTTTGGAGGGGAGGGGGCTCCACCCCCAAGCCATCCGGGTTTAAAAATATTTGGGGTAACAGCCCCCCCCTCCCTTCCTATAGCCAGTGCACCTGATCAACTTGAAGTCTAGTGGTACCAAGTCTAGTGAGCTACCTCAGCTCAGGCTCTGATACCCTAAGGCTAAGACTAGTTCTGGCTCAGTAGCCTACTAAGTAGGTCTAGCTAGCCAGCTAAGTCTAGCTGCTATTTAGGCCTATCTCTCAAACTTGACCCTCAGCTCAAGGGTATACCCAGATTACACCGTTCTCCAAACGAGTTCTCTTTGGCACCACATAAAAGTTTGTACGTCTCTACAACGCTATCAAATTACGCGCGCTATGACACTGCTATGACTCTTCAATTCCCCAAATTCAACAGAATACGTCATTCATAATGAATATTCATTTCAAACTCCGATTATTGGGATTCATCGCTTACCCACTAGTCTACTTGCTGGCTTACAAACAATCATGCTTTATGGAAAAACAAATCATCAACCGATCATGTTCTGTTCATTTGATTTAACTCTTTCTCCAAAACACAAAAGAAGGAAAATGCAAACAAGAAAATACACATACTAGCATTATGATAGTGCAAACGTGATGGTCTCAACAACGTGATGGTCTCAACAACGTGATGGTCTCAACAACGTGATGGTCTCAACAACGTGATGGTCTCAACAACGTGATGGTCTCAACAACGTGATGGTCTCAACAACGTGATGGTCGCAACAACGTGATGGTCGCAATGATCAATATTCAATGGAGATAATCATGCTTTAATAAAAAATGAATCATCGACCTATCATTTGATTTAACTCATGTCCGAAAGGCAAAAGAAGGGAAATTCACACAAATAGAAATATTGTTATAATTGTAAAGATCCCTATGACCAAAGAGAGGGACATAAATATAATTGAGGTCTCCAAAGGAATAGCTGCATCGAGAGTATAGGCACTTAACTCTTGGATGAGATTATATATTTGTATGGTAGGCGAGGAGTGTCAGAATATACTGTACAAGAAAGAATTCAAAAAGTTTATAATACGAACAAAGAGAACTCAAGAGCGGATCACGGACCATCGGATCAGTCATAGTATCAATGGAGTATTTACTAGGATCTGAATTATTAGTTGAGATGATGGTTAGCTGTATGAAAGGCGAGGAGTGTCAGAATAAACAAGAAAGAATTCTAGCAGTTTATGATACAAACAAAGAGAACTCAGGATAGGATCACGGACCATCGGATCAGTCGTAGTATCGTCTTATTGTCTAAGGTGTGTTGTGTTAATGTAGGAGTATATCATTTAAAAAAATCCAATCGAATTTAGTCTTACAGTAATCAACTTTGTACCGGTCGATTTTAGCTATGGTTTATGTTTCATTTCAACTATCAATTCAATTGCTCATTCTTGCATGTCTATATAGTAAATTTTATTCAAAATTCGTTCCTAAAAACATGAAAATGGAATGAAAGAGAGTGCTATATATCAACATTTTCTTCCGATATGTCAGATCTAACACACCTCAAAATATCTAAGACTTTAAATTGATCGGAATCTTTGCAGGATGTATTTTGAGGTCATCATTATGGTGATGAGGAGGGTGTTTTCAATGCACAAATAATCATGTGATTTTATAATCAAGTAATTTTGTTAGCATACATGAAATTGAATGTAAAACAAAAAACCGTCTTTACACACAGTTCATATTTTCAATAAACAAATTTATGTATTGGACATGTAGGAATGGTTGAAAATAATGTATAAAACGATTTTGACAGACGAAGGGGGGGGGCGGGGGTGGTATAATGAAAAGAGGGGGGGGGATGGGGAAAGTGATATGTTTCCTAATGAAATATATTTTCATTATGTTTTTTGCAAATTACTAACCTGTTAAATAGAAAAAAGAGAATGTTTTGGTGTTTAAAGACTGTATTCAAGAGGAAATAATTCTAATATACTTGAGAGCAGAAAATAGTCATGTGAAAATAGAAAGTAAATATTTTTACTATGGGTTAAGGTATTTTGTACATATCGAGAAATGTTTGTCAATACACTGTCAGTTGTATACGAATTACTGAACTTAACACCAATTATCAACATATCTGAATAAAATGTTTGATTTTTCAAATTATTCAGAATCTTTGCATGGTGCAAGGTCTTAATTTTGACGAGGGTGTTTCTATATGCACAATAACCATGCGATTTTATAATCAAGTAATTTTGTCAACATACTTGAATTAAATGTGAAAAAAAAACTTGTATACATCTCATCTTTTAATGTACAAATGACTCTTATAAGACTGGTTGGAAATAAAAAAAAATGATGTTAAGCGATAAATGAGGAAAATAAGTAGGGAGAGATAGAGAGAGGGGGACGAAGAGACAATGAATTAAGAGGGAGACTAATATAATAAAGATAAAGATAATTATATGAGAAGAGGAGGGAGTGAGAGGGATGCGAGAGAACGATGGGGAGAGAGAGAAAAAGGAAAGACATATGGGAAGTAGGGACATAGAAAGAGAGATAAAGATTAGCATAAAACGGAAAAAAAGTGAAAGGAATGGAGAAAAGAAGGAGGTTGTGTTTGTGTGAGTATTACAGTAATTTAGAGAGAAAAGAAAGAATGAAAGAAAAGAATAGAAGTGTGGCAGTGTTTTCTGTTCTCATAAACAAAGTAATCTAATCATTGTAAAGAGAAATATATCACAAGGCATGTCAATTATAGGAATTCATAACAAATTTAAAGGAAAGATGAATTGGAACTCAGATCTGGTTTCGTGAAAATTCAGTAAAAGAAAAGTTAACTCTAGGAGGCTTCCCAGGAAAGATTAAGTTTAGGAGATAGAAAAATGGGGATAAGAGAGAAAGAGAATAAAGAGGAGGGAGATAGCAGGCAAGAGTAGAAAGAAGCAGAAAGAGAGATAGAGAGAAGAGGGAGGGGGTATAGATCACAACGCCCCTAAACTTTGTGAATATCAGCGCGATTGAAACCTGGTTGGGCGGCATGAAATGATATCATTTTTCTTCGACGGTCCATATTGGGGAAACCCCTTTCTTATTCCAATCCATTCTCCGTCGAAGGATGGCGCCCGCTCAAGCCTAAATTACACTCACATTGAAGCACTTGTTAAAGATGTGGTTTCAGACATTAAAGCATTTGAAATCAGAAACCATGGGAAGTCTACATTACCTTCATTTAACAACTTCAATAAGCTAAATACAGACCACCTTTAAACAAAAACTAAAATGACATTATATTCAGAGTCAAGATATGATAATGAAATTGTGCATCTTTGCATAGGACAAACATGAATTCGGATGATTCTTCTTTCAAAAAAGACATATCTGCCTTATGCATGCTACTAACTCTCACGTGCATAATGGGTCAAAACAATCTGAAAGAAGATCAAATTAAATACTTCCAAAAATAATTTCGAGGCATCATGGCGATTGTTTCCCTCTGTAAAGCACTTCATTTCCATTACCCCGTCTCTCTGATATGATGCAAACTAAATGTCTCGTGTTGAGTTAGAAAAACCAACGTACTTCATCAAAGAGGACTTCTGACACCATCAATAACTTTACAAATTGTTTATTATTGCAGAACGAAAATGATCAGCAATAATTTTCGCGAACATTTGTTTGGCTTCTTTCAGGGTAATGTATATATAAATGACTTTATGGAAATAGGAAGGATAAAAATCATCTCTACTCTGGAGTTTGAAAAAATGAAAGTATTTTTGTTAACTATAGACTTTTTTGCATATTTCTAAGGAGTATTTACCATGTATCAATATATCTATCGTAGATGGTTGTTATATGTTTTGTATAATGTGGTATGTACGTCTTGTAATGAAGTGAAACCTTTTTATAGAAAGTTTAATGAGGTTTATTGAACGCCTAATTTGCTAGAATACCCTGTAATGCTTCAGATATACAGCTCTAATGTAAATTAATTTACATCTTCAATGTACATTATGGTACATCTGTTATGTACATTATGTTACAGCTTTAATGTACATTATGTTACATATTTAATGTACATTAATTTACATATTTAATTTACATTATGTTACATCTTTAATGTGCATTAATTTACATATTTAATATGCATTAATTTGGATTTTTAATGTACATCGATTTACAGAAATAATGTATATTATTTACATCTTCAATGTAAGTTAATTTGCAACTTCAATGTACATCAATTTACATATTCGATGTACACTCAATATACACCTTTAATGCACATCAGTTCACATAATTAATGCACATCAATTTACATCGTTAATGTGCATCAATTAACATCTGTAATTTATATCAATTTACACCTTAAATGTACATCGATTTACATCTTTAATGTATCAATTTACATATTGGATGAACATTAATTCACATTTTTAATATATATCATTTCAAACTAGATTGCCTACCTTATTTATTTAACCATCTTCTTTATTTTCCATTAGTCATTAGTAAACAACCCACAATCAAGTGTTTCAACCCAAATATCTTAATTTAGGAGTCAATAATGAACTTCGTTCTATTGACCTTCTCAATAAATGTATGCACTTGGTTAGTGCTTGTTTTTCTTCTATCTCAAGACATTCAGTTAATTTATCCGAACCATTTTCATTCATCTTTACTGCACAATGATAGCAAACGAACTTTATTCAAAGATCTCCAAACTCTGTTTTCTTTTTGTTTGATTAATCTGAGTATATTACTTTTCTCTTTAAGACATCCAAACTTGTCTTTAAATCACCCCCTCCCCTCCTTTACTCATCAATGCAAACCAAGAACAGTCACTTAACTTCATTTTGATAACCCTATTGATTAGTAGAATTAGTTGTTGTTTAAGGTTCTCTTTTAAATTACATTATCTTTCCCTCCAACTTACCACATTGTTGAATTGTTCCTCTAAGTATATAATATATTTCATCAGAGTGTCCTTTACCTTTGATTACCTACTATACAATCTTTACCCGTTCTTTACTCGGTATATTGTTATAAACTTCTCTAATGTTTTGTAATCATATACATGTACCTCTTAATTTTCGTTTAACTACTTGTAATTTGTTTTCCGTTATTTCAATGATTTGTTCAAAATAAATACAAGTTTGTCTCTCATTGTCAGCTACTGATGTTTCGAAACCGCATACATTCGTAATTCCGAAGCTTCGTAATTCCGAAGGTTCGGTTATTCCGAAGGTTCGTATTTCCGAAGGTTCGTAATTACGAAGGTTCGTAATTCCGAAGGTTCGTCAATCCGAAAACGAAATAAGGTTCGTAATTCCGAAGGTTCGTTAATCCGAAAACAAAATAAGGTTCGTAATTCCGAAGGTTCGTTAATCCGAAAACGAAATGAGGTTCGTAATTCCGAAGGTTCGTTAATCCGAAAACGAAATAAGGTTCGTAATTCCGAAGGTTCGTTAATCCGAAAACGAAATAAGGTTCGTTAATCCGAAAACGAAATAAGGTTCGTTAATCCGAAAACGAAATAAGGTTCGTTAATCCGAAAATTAAATAAGGTTCGTATTTCCGAAAATGAAAATAATTCATTTTGGTAACAAAAACGATGTTGTCATTACAAGATTACACGATATTATGCAATGATAGTAATAACGATCGATGATACATGCGTGTGTTGGGGCCAAAGCATGTATTTCATTAAGAATGGCGCCCTGATCAAGCATAGGCTAATTTCGATTTTATCTGAGCAATTGCTGCTTATAAGCAAATGGTTTAATTAAAGATGCAGGGGATCAAGTGTGTTGGAAGCGTGCGAGCAACCTCTAGATAATAGGATTTGTATTGGAGGGGATGTCATTTTAATAACAGCTTCTGCTGGTAATAAAAATAAAAATAATACTAATAATGATCCTTGTGAAATGTTGAAAGCGCGAATCGCAAGTGAAACTATGTAACAAGACGTGAAGTGAGCATTCGGAGCATTTTTTGTAATCGTGAGAAAGATTCTTTCTAAAGAATTAATGCGAGGGCGAGCTGTAATTTGTTTATATACTGACCTGGGGCCCGTTGCATGAAACTTTTGGCGGAAATCAGACTAACCTTAGTTTTCAGTTTTTACCAGAGTTTTCTCAGGTAAAAAGTTTTATGCAACAGGCTTCAGAAAGTAATCTTTTAAGGACTGCATTTAGTGACTCATGAATAGAATATATATCTCACGAACTAAATAATGAGAGCGCGAACCGCAAGCTTAAAATTTGTGATATTCCAACCTGAAAACTGGACATTTCATACTTCTTTTTTGTAACCAGGAATAGAATGAGTTCCTCAATAAACAATACTTGATGCGAGCGAGAAACGTGAGCCAAATTTTTCCGATTTTCCAACCTGAAAACTTGACATTCTAAGCATTCTTGTAAAAAAAAAAAATAATAGCTGGGAGAATAATTTTCAGAACTGAAGTGGCTTCCCTGGGTAAATGATATCTATATCAATATTATCATTCTAGGCCCACATGAAATTTCCAAAAGTTTGAGCACGTGATTCGCTCGCAACATCTCACAAGGATGCCCTTTTAACAGTATTGACCAAAAAGGTGAATTTTACATCTTCAGATTTGACTTTTTCCCCCAAACCGCTTGCTCTCTACGCTCGCAGAAATGAAACGTAAATATATAACTTTAGTGATCACTTAAAAAATTGTGCTCAATTTAGTTACTACAAAACACACAACCTCTTTACACAGATGATAATCTAATGGTGAAAATATCCGTTTGCACCAAATTGCCCCTATTGGCCCCTTTTTTTTGCTTTGCCCCCCCCAAAAAAAAAAATTCGTTCCGCCGCCATTGGCTAAAACACGCATCGTCTTCATGCATGGCTAACTGCAAAAAGTTCTTAAAATGTCCCCTTTAGATCAGGTCAGAGCTTATATATTTAAAAATTATCTTCGCGCTTCTTGCTAGCAGTTATTATCTAATTTTAGTTACATAGGCATCTCGCTTTGAAGATCACAAACATATTGCCCATCATATTAACAAAAATATATAGCTCGCGCTCGCATTATTTAAAAAGGGTTTATCATGTTATTACATATTTACTTTATTTTATAAGGATAAAGCTAATTATTGACTGTTAGGACTACCCTTTCAAAGAAACAAACAAAAATCAACTTTAAACTGCCGATCAAAGAAAATATGGTTTAAAAAAAATTGCCCCCCCCCCCTCTATTTGACGAAAGTTGGATCCACCGGGAGGGAGGCAGGGGGCATCAAAAATGGAATAAAAAACAAGGGAATTAATATTTTCCAAAATGGGAAAGTTCCTTTTTCAAAAATAAATATGCCGTTTTTCATGTTTTTTTCGAAATAAAATACTCTTTTTAAAGTATACAAGTTGAGTTAAGTTTTCAGGCTGGAATATTGAAAAATTTCAGCTTGCGCTTCGCACTCTCATTCGATTGGTAAATATTCATCCTAAAGAGGTCACTAAATGCTTTCTTTAACATGTTTCTTTTCTGGTCAGTATGTTTAAGCTCGCGTTTTGCGCTCGTGTTAATTCTTTAGTTAGATGCACATCTTTTTTAATGACAGCAGAAATCTGCTCGGATTTTTAAAAACTAATTTTCATTTTTTATTGAAATAAGCTAAAGTTTAGCTTGTGATTCACGCTCGCAACACCTCGCAATAATGCCATTTTAATAATTGACCACAAAAAACGTTATACAATTTCACCTTTGAATTTGTTTTACCAAGCCGCTCGCTCATTATACTCTCTCCCGAAAAATAAAGCCTAAATATACAAATTTTGCCATAATAAGAAGTCACTTCAAAAAAGTTTTTCTCTTCTTAATCACTAACAAACACACAATGACTTCAAGCAGATGATAATCTTAAGGTGAAAATATCACCAAAGTGCCCATTTCGTTCGTTCGGCCGCCCTTGCCTTACCATCCTCATATGATAATTAAACGGCAACAGTGTCCCCCGCCCCCCTTGCCTTGCCTCTGCTTTCCCGGTTTTAATTTTTCGGATTAACGAACCTTATTTTGTTTTCGGATTAACGAACCTTATTTTGTTTTCGGATTAACGAACCTTATTTTATTTTCGGATTAACGAACCTTATTTCGTTTTCGGATTAACGAACCTTCGGAAAAACGAACCTTATTTCGTTTTCGGATTAACGAACCTTCGGAAAAACGAACCTTATTTCGTTTTCGGATCAACGAACCTTCGGAATAACGAACCTTTTTTCGTTTTCGGATTAACGAACCTTCGGAACAACGAACCTTATTTCGTTTTCGGATTAAAGAACCTTCGGAACAACGAACCTTATTTCGTTTTCGGATTATCGAACCTTCGGAATAACGAATCGTCGGAATTACGCCACAAATGTTCGGATTAACGAACCCTTTTTCGTTTTCGGATTAACGAACATCGAGGTATAGGCAATTTACGTGTTTCGGAATTACGAACCTTCGGAATAAAGAACCTTCGGAATTACGAACCTTCGGAATTACGAAGTGTAACCTTCGAAACATAAAGGTCGAAAATTTGAACCTCAGGAATCATGATAATGTTTTCATAAATCTATAAAGAATTCACCCCCGTTGAATACAAAAAATGCCATAATTCACCTGTTATATTGAGAATATGTCATTGCGTGTCAACCCACACTGTTGTATTATGTTGATAATATTTCATTGCGTGTCAACACAGACTGTCCTATTATGTTGATAATAATATACCAGCACCCACTGGAACGGTAACTAATAAGGGAAAAAATACTAATAAAAAAAAATGATTTGGCAGTTTTTTCGTAAAGTTGTCCCGAAGTTACGAATGGCTTTACTCAAGACTGGTACATGTTCTAATCTGATAAAGTCAGCTGCTTTGGGATCCGTTAACCAAAGGTTCACCAGTCTGTGTGAAGTTATTCGTCATAACTCACGAACAGCTTTATGAAACACACAACAGATAGATTTCTACATTGGCTGATTAGTCCAGTCAAGATAGGGTTTGACCCACCACTAATTGCAACACTTGATATTCCACTGCAATGCTTTCCAGGAAGGTCCCCTGAACAACATACTAAAAGTCCCCAAAAATCCAAGGTGTGGAAAATTATGAAATTTGCATATTATGCAAATTAGCCATAAAAAGTTAGAAAAAAAAGAACAGAGTCAAAAAATTACAAATTAAGTGTCCAAAACAAATTTATTTGAGCGGAAATTTATGATAAATAACTTTAATCAATGTTTTCAATAAAAAATGCAAACAAATCTACTTCATTTGCATAATATGCAAATAAGCATCCATATATGGAAAAAATGTCAAGATATTGTGATTTTTCTCTCATTGACTGTTTGAAAATTTGAATAATGTTGAAATTACTATGGTACTATCACTAAGGACGTTGAAAACATTAATATTAAGCTCAGTGTCTGTAGTGTCATTTGCATATTATGCAAATAAGTATCTAACATGTAATAAATATTCAAGAAAAAACACACTGGTGATACATTCCTCAAAAAAGTAGATTATCTATTGAAATTGGAATATGGAAATGCCTTACAGGATTTGATTTGATTTTATTTTATTGATTTCCGTTTCACAACATAAGAATGATAAATATAACATGATAAGGTCGAAAATACTGCAAAACATAATAGATATATATAACATAATCTTAGACTTAAGGAACATGATTTAACAAATAAAAAAAACCTAATATGACATTTGTATTTGAAAGTAAAACGGAGGGTCTTGCCGAAAAAAGCCAAGCTTGTACAAAAGGCAAGACCCTAAATAAACTTAGTTTCATTACACACAAAAAACACTGAGTCGTAATGATATGTAGAGCTTTTGTTTACAAATAAATACAAACAAACAGCATTAAGGTGGAAGGGGGGGGGGGTTAGGGGAAGAAGAGGGGAGGGATAGAGAAGTGCAGTGCACATGACGTAGAAAGAAAGCGGGCAGCAGGAGCAGGTACTTTGGCTAATTACGATTTAAAAAGAAAAAAGCAATAACAAATTATACATGTATATGTATATAATATGAAAGCATACAATACACATATACATTAACGCCGAGAATATAAAGAAAGAAAAAAAAAGTTATTCAGCATGACCTGCTTGCAACGAGTATTGCAAAATTAAAATTTTTTTCAGTTTGCGTTTAAAAATATGTATATTAGGGGATTCTTTAAAATCTTGAGGCAGAGAGTTCCAGTAGGCAGGCCCGGAGAAGACAAATGAATTCTTTGCAAATAAAGTTCTTGTTAAAGGAAGGTGATAATATTGTCGTTGCCGTGTTGGGTAGCAGTGTACTGATGCATTTTTTTGGAACATATTTGAGAAAATAGTGGGGAGATCCTCCTTGCTTAATTTGAACATAAATTGGCTAAGTTCAAAGAGATATATGTCACTTACTTTGAGAATGTTGTTTTCAAAAAATAAGGTATCAGTATGTGATCTAAAGTGTGTTTGAAAAATTATTCTTAGAGCTTTTTTCTGGAGAAGTAGTATTCTGTTTAGTTGTGTTTGTATTGCACATCCCCAGGCAATTATTCCGTAATTAATATATGGTAGAATAAGGGTGTAGTATAATGTTAACAAAGTTCGAGAAGGGAGAAAAATCTTTAGTTTATTAATAATTCCAATGTTTCTGGAAATTGTTTTACATATACTATCAATATGAGGCTTCCAAGATAATTTGTTGTCAATAAGGACACCCAAGAATCTGGTAGTGGAAACATTATTAAGAACAAAATTATCGAAGAAGATACTGTCTGGTAGAGTATTAATTTTATTGCTAAAAAGCATGTAGTTTGTCTTCTGGTGATTAAGTGAAAGTTTGTTGGCCTTGATCCAATCTGTAACATTTGTTAGTTCAGAATTTACGATTCTAACGAGTTGATTAATATCATCATGGGAAAAAAAAATATTGGAGTCGTCAGCAAAAAGTATAAATGAAAGCAAATCTGATGTATTCTGAATATCATTGATATAAGTAATAAAAAGAAGTGGGCCTAGTAGGCTACCCTGGGGGACACCGCACGTAATTGGAAGAGTAGATGAAATGCTATTATTAACTGATACAAATTGGGTCCTGTCAGTGAGGTAGCTCCTGAACCACTCCAAGGCCTTCCCTCTAACTCCATAATGACGTAGTTTATGAAGAAGAATTTCATGGTTTATAGTGTCGAAGGCCTTGGAGAAGTCCAGGAAAATACCAAAAGTATGACAACTATTATCGATGGAAGTGGTGACCTTATTAATAAATGACAAAATTGCATGGGAAGT
This sequence comes from Lytechinus variegatus, assembly GCF_018143015.1. Taxonomy (NCBI): domain Eukaryota; kingdom Metazoa; phylum Echinodermata; class Echinoidea; order Temnopleuroida; family Toxopneustidae; genus Lytechinus; species Lytechinus variegatus. The sequence continues at coordinate 2,522,372 of NC_054745.1, read as the reverse complement.
ACTATGGTTTTCACGGAATCCAAATTTGGAGTTTGAAAAAATGTTGTGTAATTTGAAAACAGCACTTGTTCTGGTATGGACAAGTTTTTCGAGAATTTTAGATAATGAGGTTAGTAAGGATATCGGACGATAGTTGGAAACGAGTTGGCTATCACCCTTTTTGAGCAGTGGGATGACTTTCGAGATTTTCATTTTATTTGGAACCCGTCCAGTGCTAAGAGAGGTGTTAAAGATATGTACCAATGGGTCAACGATGGCTGCAATAATTTTTTTAGTAGAAAGTTAGGTATGCTATCGTACCCCGGACTTTTCTTATTCTGTAGATTGCGAACTATATTTATTATTTCCATTGGATTAGTAGGATTAAAAAACATAGAATTTGGGTTAGGGTCATCGAGGAAATCGGAAAATGATTTGTTAGCTCGAGGTATATTTTTAGCCAAGTTGTTGCCAACATTTGAAAAATACAGATTGAACTCTCCCGTGATTATGCTACTGTCATCAGTGATAGTATTGTTTGACTTTATTTTTGTGATTGTAGAGCTTTATTTCTTTTTGTTCAGTACATTATTGATAATCTTCCATGTATTTTTCATATCATTCTTGTAGATGTTTAATTGAGAAGTGTAGTATTCCCTTTTGGCGATACGTAATAATGTGGTACGGGTGTTTTTGTAACAAGTGTACTTAGAACGAGAGTTTTCGCTTGGTTTAGAGATGTATTTATAATAGAGGTTATTTTTACGGTTAATAGATCGTAAGAGAGATTTAGTAATCCAGGGATGTATTGGGATTTTTTTATAATTTGATTTTCGGTTGGTAATATTAGGAACATGGGTATCTAAAGAAGACGTTAATTTGGTTATAAAAGAGTCGTAGGCTACATCTACGTCTGTGGAGTCAAAAATGGTCGACCAGTCTGTATTGTCTAAATCATTAATTAAACGGGAAATGTTATCATCGGTTATTTTACGATAGGAAGTATTATATGATTCATTCTTAAAAAGTTTATTTTTAGACAACTTCGCAAAAATTGAAAAGTGATCAGAAATATCGCTAAGGACTATACCAGCTATGGGGGCAGGGTAAGTTACATTACTAAAAATATTATCTATAATAGTTGCAGAAGTGCTAGTTACTCTCGTTGGTTTAGTAATTAGTGGTAAGAAAGAATTAGTCAAGAACATTTCAAGGAACTCTTGCGAACTCTTGCAGATGTTGCAATTCATTAAATTGATGTTGAAGTCCCCCATAAAAAAGCATTCTTTATTTTTAAGAACTGGATTGAGTAAAAACTCTTTGAGGGTTTCCAGAAAATGTTGAGTATTCGAATTTGGAGGTCGGTATAAGGAAAGTAATACCATATTAAAAGTCATTAAATAGACAATCATAGGAAAATCACAAAATTTGCATTTTATGCAAATTAGCCATAATAATTTGCAAATGAGGAAAATAATCAAAAATTTGGAAATCAAGTGCGGAAAACTATATAAATTGAATGGAAGCTCATGGTAATCTTTACAAATTTAATAATTTTTCAAATAGAATTTTTTTTAAATAAATCTACATCATTTGCATATATAATTATGAGCATCCTTGTATAAAAAACCCCAGAAATTTTGATTTTTCTCAGACAAACAGTTTAACCCCCATTCAACAGAGAACAAGACCTCTGAAAGACTGCTATAAGACGATAAAACTTGCTTGATCTTCCAAGGGTCTTTCAACGAACTTTCAAAGATTTCCGATGTCTTTCACGATTCCTGATAGATCTTTCAATGGTCTTTATGTTCTTCGTGAGTCCCAAAACTTTTTGAAACGGTTCAAAACAGTCTTTCAGTGGTCTTACAGTAAAATTATTTTTTGATGATTTTTCAATGGTCTTTCAATGAACTTTCAAAGTTCTTATTAGTCTTTCTATGATCTTTCGGCAGTCTCTCAAGCTTTTTACGGAGATTACTGTAAGACTCATGAGAGATCATCGAAAGATAAATGAAAGATCAGGCAAAGTCTATGCAAAGAATTTTGAAAGATCACTTGATGCATAAACATCTCTGAAAGACCATTGAAAGATCTCTATATGACAGGTGTCTTTCAGAGTTCTTTGAGGGGTCTTTCTGAGCCATTACAGAGATGACAAATTTCAGTGATATTGGAGACTGCTGTATAAATTAAGACCTTGCCAATTTTTGGTCTTTGAAAGGTCCTTCAAAGGTCTCCCCTCTGTGGATCTATATCTGAAGTGGAATGTACATGTTATGCAAATAAGCATCCGGCATGTTATAAATAATCAAAGGAAACTTGTGATATTTTCCTCTAAAATTCCACGTAGATTATGTGTAACCTTGATGACCTTGCTTGGTTGATATTGACTTTTTTCATGAGCAGTTACCACCGGAGCAGATACCCTACTCATATTGTGCAATGATGAGTCAGTTCTACATGGGTCCCACTGTTTGAATGCTTCATATTTCTATCCAAGTCTTGCTCTCTCCTTGACTTGGTAGAGTCTTTGCATTTCTTGCTAGTATAGTCCACGCTAGCATGCTCCTTGATTGTCAAGTGATCAGCACAAGATGTCACACCCAGTACAAACAAAAGCTCGTTAGCTTCGAATATTTGGTCCTTGTAGCACACTACTTGCGGTGGTGAATATGAGTACTTGCTCGAATCACGAGATCTCTGGGCATGGTTTATAAGAGTCCCAATGAGCATTTGCCCATACGAGCAACATGAAAGCCATTCATAAAGTCATGATAAAGGCTTAAAGTGTATATAGACATCTTTCCCAGATACAGGAATCATGATTAGACGTTCTTGCTGAATCCAGTTGCTGCTTCAGGATGAAGCATCCATTTTCTGTTCTTTCCTCTTTGATGAATGTCCTAAGAATGGCAACTATCTCCAAATATTGTAGCTATAGTTTCTAAGCAAATCGTATGCAAATAATATCAATTTTCTGATATTTAAACAGTGTGTACCCATTCCAGGATTTGTTTGCCACTTTGTGTTACTCATTGGTATACTGTGAGTATACAGAGGAATAAACCTGTCAGAAATTATGGTACGACTGAGGATGTTAGTCTGGAGGAATGCTGACATTCATAGTGTCATGCACATGTACTTTGGACAATCATTCAACTCTCTGTACTGAAATCCGACAAGTCGAGCATAGGAGATTGAATGTTAATCAAGAGGACTTTGGCAAGAACCAAACCATTACCCATGTCTTCTTCCGACAAAAGATGCCTCAATTTAATAGACGCTGGACATAAGTTGTGTCGGAAGAAGAGTTTTATAGGAAGGCTTGCGCATGTTGAGCTCCTAAAGCATCTGGTGAAGCTCAGAATTGCTACACTAGGACCATAGAATGGTTTTAGACAAGCCTATAATACACCATTTGTTGACAGGATTGGCAGTGATCCAGGCTGTAACAACTAGCATGTTGAAAGCCCTTAATATCATGTTATCATGCTATGACTACATTGGAAGACAACTGATTATTGGTCTTAGCATTTACCACTGATCATGATGATGATGACGCTGCTCTGCAAGTCCTGGAACCCTGTTCTGACCCAGACATGGCCAGAAAACATTTTCTTTAGTCAAGCGGGTGTATCCAAACTACTGAAGAAATTGTTAAAGAAACCAACCTGCATGAAGCTACTAGGCCAGATGGAATCTCTGCTACACTTCTTAATGAGACTACTCATTAGATCTCACCTGCCATAAGTTTGCTTTTCTTGGCTTTCCTTCTGTCGTTCCCATCCATATAAGAAACGGACGTCAGCTCTAACAAACTACTCACCAATTTCAAATACTGTGCTTTGTTCTTGCCTATCCCATCATCTTGTCAGACTAACAACATGGCTTAAGGATGTGAAGAACACATTTCGAGTATTTTACCTTAAATACAAATTATATTAGGATAAATATGCATGCTTAGTAATAGCAGCATATTGATTTGAACAACAGTCCATGTGAGAAAATCAAAATTTCTTGACATTTTCCATATATGGATACTTATTTGCATAATATGCAAATGAGGCAGTTTGGGTAGCTTTTAAAAATAAAAACATTGTACTTATTTATTCATCGTGAAAGTTTGAAAGTTTGGTCGAATTGCTTGCTTTTGACATTAAATTTATAATATTTGTGTTTTTTTCCCTTATTTTCTATTTTTAATCGCTAATTTGCATAATATGCAAATTGATTTTCAGGCATTGTGTTGAATTCTCATGCTTAGTGATAGTAGCAAAAATTTCTACATTAATGAAATGTTTTCAAGCAGTCTATATGAGAACAATCACAATATCTTGACATTTTTTCATATAAGGATGCTCATTTGCATAATATGCAAATTAGGTAGATTTGCTAACGCTTTTGAATAAAAACATTGAATAAAGTTATTTATCATTACTTTTCGCTCAAATTAAATTGTTTTGGACACTTAATTTGTAATTTTTGGACTATTTTCCTTATTTTTCTAAATTTTATGGCTAATTTGCATAATATGCAAATTTCATAAATTTCCACTGCTTGGATTTTTTGGACTTTTGTATGTTGTTAAGGGGACCCTCATGGAAAGCATTGCAGTGGAAAATCAAGTGTTGCAATTAGTGGCGGGTCACCCCCCTCCCCCTGTTCTGGCTAGATTGACTGGACTAGATAACAAAAGATCACCAAACCCTTTGACTTCCATTATTGAAAGCAACTTGGTTTATCATGTTTAGAGTTCGTGTATGTACAGTTTGAAGGTATGACAGAATTATTGTTAACATGAAAAAGGAGATAAGATTCCACCCTCCATGGATGTGACTCGCTATAGAACAGTGAGAATCTGAATATAAAAAAAACGCATATGCGGTGGAAGCGGGGAGGGGAAGGACCTGTCCCCCACCCTAGATTTGAGGTGGGATTTTTTTTTTGTGATCCCCCTGAAATTTTGATTTATTTTTTTTTTTGTTTTTTGCATGTCAATTTTGTTTCTTGCGTCCACCTTAATATTTGGTGTTCCCCTTAAAATTTAGGTTGATATTTTTTTCCTTGTGGAATCCCCTTTTTGGGGGGGCTTCCAGCGACAATGTAAAAACGGCTTAGTCAAACTGAGTTAGATATAGAAAAATGTTCCTTTTGACTCAATTTGTGTTTGAATAATAAATCTGAAATCGTCTCAGAAATGCCTTTAATACAGAGAAAAAGCTGGTATGAATGTAAAAAAGCCCATATCATGAAGTTATTTAATACCTCCATGTTCATATCATAGTGCCCCCCCCCTCTCATTACATTCAACCATGGAGCTATTTGAAAGCTCCATGTTCATGTCATAGTGCCCCCCCCCTCTCATTACATTCAACCATTGAGCTATTTAATAGCTCCATGTTCATATCATAGTGCCCCCCTCTCATTATATTCAACCATGGAGCTATTTGAAAGCTCCATGTTCATATCATAGTCCCCCCCTCTCATTACATTCAACCATTGAGCTATTTAAAAACTCCATGTTCATGTCATAGTACCCCCCTCTCATTACATTCAAGCATGGAGCTATTCCATGTTCATATCATAGTGCCCCCTCTTATTACATTCAATCATGGAGCTATTTTATAGCTCCATGTTCATATCATAGTGCCCCCCTCGCATTACATTCAACCATGGAGCTATTTAACAGCTCCATGTTCATATCATAGTGCCCCCCTCTCATTACATTCAAGCATGGAGCTATTCCATGTTCATATCATAGTGCCCCCTCTTATTACATTCAATCATGGAGCTATTTTATAGCTCCATGTTCATATCATAGTGCCCCCCTCGCATTACATTCAACCATGGAGCTATTTAACAGCTCCATGTTCATATCATAGTGCCCCCCTCTCATTACATTCAAGCATGGAGCTATTCCATGTTCATATCATAGTGCCCCCTCTTATTACATTCAATCATGGAGCTATTTTATAGCTCCATGTTCATATCATGGTGCCCCCCTCGCATTACAATCAACCATGGAGCTATTTAACAGCTCCATGTTCATATCATAGTGCCCCCTCTCATTACACTCAGGCATGGAGCTATTCCATGTTCATATCATAGTGCCCCCTCTTATTACATTCAATCATGGAGCTATTTTATAGCTCCATGTTCATATCATAGTGCCCCCCTCTCATTACATTCAAGCATGGAGCTATTTAAAAACTCCATGTTCATATCATATTGTCCCCCCTCTCATTACACAGACTGTTCTGTTATGTTGATGTCAGGAAAGAAATTTAATACAATTGTAATGTTTCAATTGAGTTCAAACATGTGCTTAGCATTTATTGTTTATGTTTCAATTGATGTTTCAATGTACATTTGTTTTGGATGTTTCAAAGGCAAGCGTTGGAAACGTTTGGTACCCCCCCCCCCTATAGTACAAAATCAGGTGGATGCCATATTTTGTTCAAGTGTTAAAAATATTTCGTACTGCTAAGCATCTTCATACAGGTGTCGTAAATAGTTAATACTGTGCTTTAGCATGGATGAATATAGGTATACAAATGCACAGGAAGTCCCTTGTTATTAAAAATGTGTTGCTTTATGTACTCATCTGTCATTGAAATTCTTTGAATTACTTAATAGAAATTTCACAGTTAGTCCTAGTAACGGTAGGGTATATTAGGAGGTTAATCCTTACTATAATTTGGCTAATCTTGTGTGTCCTTCCGTTTATTTGAAGCAGCTTTTCTCCGTGGTTTGCCACTCAATCGAGCTGGAATTTTTTCTAAACATGGTTAAATTGTTCACAGATTGTCATGAGGGGGGCTGTTTGTGGTATTTTGGTTGCATTATTTAATTTTTTTTTTACAATTCGTAACTTTTTGGCATTCCTTTTCGCAGCCCTGAGTATAGCTTCGAAGTTCCCAGTCCCTTTTACCTCTCTCGGGTCAGCGAAATACAAAGCATGCATGCCATCGCATCATGCCGACTGTCGACCGGGAATGGTCCGGTCGCGCGTTTCCGTTTTACACCCTGGCGAAGGCATTTTCCGGAAAAGTAGCCAAAAAGCGACTAGTGAAGAGTCTACGTCTACGTTTGTTTACATTATCAGCTGGGCGCGCGATCCAAAGTCCGCACCGAAGTTATCTGCAGAACATGCCGTACTTGCAAATTGCAGCTGAGCTTATACTTTCCAGGTTCAATCCGAATGTTTGCCTTGATCATTTGCCTTGCCGATTTGCTGATGTCTGTCTTTCTCTCTATCTGTCTATATAGCTATCTCTCAATTCTATCTCTATCTATCTATGTAACTGCAGTATCTATCTACCTAATAATCTTCTCTGTCTCTCTCATTCTTTATCTAACATCTATCTATCTCAAATTCTCTATCTCTCTCTATCTATCTATCCATCTGTCTGTCTTTCTCTATTTCTCTCTATCTATCTATTTTTTTAAACTATCTATCTGTTAATTTGTTAATAATCTTCTCTGTCTCTCTCATTCTTTATCTATTTAATATCTATCTCTCTCTCTATCATCCTATCTATCTATCCATCTGTCTGTCTTTCTCTCATTCTCTCTATCTATCTATTTATCTATCTATTTTTTTTAACCAGAGTATCTATCTATCTGTTAATTTGTTAATATTCTTTGTCTCTCTCCCTCTTTATCTATCTAACATCTATCTATCTCTCATCTATCTATCTCTCAAATCCTCTATCTATCCATCTGTCTGTCTTTCTCTATTTCTCTCTATCTATATATCTATCTATCTGTTAATTTGTCTATCTTCTCTGTCTATCTTCTCTGTCTCTCTCATATATCTTTCTATCCATCTAACATCTATCTATCTGTCTCTCAAATTCTCTATCTCTCTCCTCTAGCATCTGTCTGTCTTTTTTCTCTCTTTCTCTTTGTCCGTCCATATTTCTATCTATAACATTTTTCTCTCTTTCTCTCCCATGCGGTGGTGGACTCGCCTGTGTCGCACGCTGCATGCAACCAGCGACGTGTGTAGACTCTTCACTAGTCGCTTTTTGGCTACTTTTCCGGAAAATGCCTTCGCCAGGGTGTAAAACGGAAACGCGCGGTCCGGTATACGGTACTTACTCATGCGCTGGCTGCATGCATATATGCATGTGTGCGCGCTGCTGAAACGTAAACATCATACCGTAATCGGCCGATGTCCTCAGCTCAGTGGTTACCGTACCGGTGAGTACGACTTTTCTGACTAACCTATTTATTTCTTTTATTGTGAATGATTCTGCAGTGAAGCCCCATTCTGTCATTCTAACGTATGATAATTTTTTTTACTTATAAGGCTCAAGATCTAGAAATCTATAGCCTAGCCCTAGGCCTAGGCTACTATCAAATGCTGGTCATAAGTGGTAAGAAAGTTTTTATGTTATAGGCAGTGTCCCAGTGTATACAGCCACATGTATGTGGCCACACGCGTGTGGTTATATCCAATACTAGGCCGGTAAGCACTAAATAGGTACCAATCCTGGAGACGCAAGCTCATAAATATTCTTAGATATTTCATAGGATGAGGATTAGGGTTATTGTTAGGATTAGGCCTAGAATCTATGTCAACATCAGTGAAATCGGGAGATAAAACCTTCATGATGAATCTGTGAGACGGTTACCTTTTCTTCATAATTAGGTCAATCCAATGACCTACCTACCCAGTTTCATAAAAACATCCTTTATATTCATAGCTGAAACATCAAGACATAGCGACCGAGGCCGAGGCATCAGGCTTCGAGGATGCAAATTCTGGTCCGGGGGCCAGTCTCGGTATACAGCACTGATAACTATACCATCAGCATGCACTCTATACCCTACAAAATTGATAACAAAGACATATGTGTTTCAACAAGAAATAATTGGTCAACATATATCTAAATGGGGTATACAGTACGATTGATCAACCAATGATACAAGTTCTTGTATTTTGACATTTAAATCCATGTTCCTCTGACCACTGTTGTCAAATAACAACCTTGCTTTGAGCATAACATCCTCAAGATGGTCTGAAATTCTATTAGAGGAAGGTGCAAGTACTCTTCTGTGGAAGTTCATTTTATGCTTTGACTGCTATATCTACAAGTTTTATTATCAATATGCTAGTGTTCTGAAGTTGATGTGTTAATAATCAAATGTTTTAGTTTTTATTCTACTTAAAACATAATAGATGGAGACCAGCAGCGTGGCAGCAGGAGCTAATGTTGGTTGTGATGAGGCATATACCACCATCAACAATGCTGCAATTGCAGTCACCACCACCACTGCTGCCACCACCATCAGTGCTGCTAATGCCACCACCTCCAAGTCTGCTTCTGCCACTGCCATTGCCACTGCCACTACGAAGACCACTCCTGACACAAAGCCCCCAAGTCCTCAACTGACCAGATACTGCAGCTGGAGAAGGATAGACCAGGAATTAACTTCAAAGCCAGGGCTTGCCGGTCTCCTACAGTAAGAAAAATGCCAAGGGCCCATCTAAAGAACTTGTAGCAGAATATTTGGCCGCAGTTGTAGAAATGCAGAGACTAACAAACTACCACAGGTAAATAGGCTTTGAAATATGGGTTGCAAAAGGAATATCAGTAAAACCCATCATGATTTGCAATCTGATTTAACCCTAAAAAGGTGGTGGGGGCCCAAAAATTTTCACGATAAATCCACAACGTGAAAGATGGTGCCGCATGATTATATGCCTTTTTTTTAAAGATTCAGGAGTTTTCTGACAAAATTTTTGACACATGGGTACCCGATCCTAAAATTACGCAACGTTGTGTAAGAACATGTCAGAATTGCTTTAAAATGTGATTTCATGAACAAATCCAATGGAAATTCGGTTTCTAGCCAAAATTCATAATTGCATCATACCGGTTAATAATTATTTTTACTGATTAAAATCAATTAATTTCATGGTGATTATGATCAGAAAGTTTTGTTAACAATATAAAAAAAGTATAAAAAAAACAAAGAAATACTTCAGAAAGGAAAAAAAAAACGATTTTTATTTTTCTAAACAAAAAAAAACTTCGGGGCTTTGTTTGTAAATTTACAGCCAAATTCTAATTTCATGGATGATTTTAATAAAATATTTTAATTAAAAATAATTTTGAATAATTTTAAAATGATGAAATATACAATTTTTTCATCTGTGGCAGGCATTTTGCATTTCTTCACAATTGCGCAACTAACTGTCAATCTTGAGGGCTCCCACCCCCTTCCACCCATCTTTCCTGCCTCCAAAATACCCTGGTAGTCTTTTTAGGGTTAGATAAGCAAACAAAATCCTTACAATGGAGTGGCGTTATGAGCCAAATATTTTGAGAGGGCTAAATATGGCGGATGGAACAAAAGTTCTCCAAAGATGCGAGAGGGCGAAGGGAGTGAGCAAATTTTTTGAACTTTTTGATACAGAAATAAAATATTTGGAAAGATTTTGACGTAATAATGTTCAGTAAATACTTCTCTATTTCACCCTTTCCCGTTCCCTTTCTTCTCTTTTTTTTCTTGGCCCCCCATCTATATGCCAGTGATGGATTTAATACTTTTTGCATGTACAATGACAATGCTCGCTCTCTCTCTCCATCACCCATCCTCACTATGTGTATATGTGTGTGCAAGATAAATTATGAGGAATAATTGCATGAAGTGACGTTTCTCAACCAGAGATTCCTTATATATTATTTACTGTTGCATGTTTGCATTTTTGTTCATCATATTAAACCATCTTGACCCCTTTACCCCCCCCCCCCCGACAAAAACCTAGTAGTCACATGAAGTTTCCTTTTATTTTCTTTGATATACATGCAATGTATCCATGTGAGAAAATAAATTATAGTGCCAAACATTTGTTGAAAATTTAAGTTTAATTTGTTCCTTCAGGTGAGGCTTTGCCCGCAGTTCCAGAAAGACACAAGATGGTATCAGAAAGCCATGCCAAAATCAATGACTGAAGGGTTTGGAGAGCCAGATAAAGAGCCTAGAAATGTGATTTAACAGTAAGTTAAACTTATTTATAATTCTGATTCATTTTGGCATAGGAAGTAAGTCACATAATAACAATTTGAATGATTTTTGTCTTCTTGATTTGCTCTTTGTCAAGAATCCAAATTTTTGAATTAAACTCTAAGTTTAAGGTGTTGATGAATTTTTTTTCAGCTGCAAAAGTAACAAACCAATATCAATCATTGGTGGATAATGTGACTTGCTTTCTCTTGCCAAATTGGTACATGTACATGAATATTCTGCATTTCCTTTTATTTTCTTTCATCCCGGGGTGCCTGAGGATCTTGTCCATGATTGACCCCCACCACTACCACCTAAGATGCAACATGTCAAATTACTGTCAAACTCACTTCATCATGTTTTTAATTACCGGTATTAATTTTTCAGTAAAGGAGTAAAAGGACTCCGAAAGATTATCAGAACAAGCTCACAATTTTTTTTTTTCTGGTAGACCCTTTACATTCATTTGAAGAATTGAGTTCATGCAAAATCAACTGAATGTAATGAGTACAAAATCCTGTTAATACACCTTACTAGGTGAGGCTATTCTGGTAGGTCATCCCGGGGGTGCCTGAGGATCTTGTCCATTTTGATAAATCTTGCAAAGTATCAAAAGGTATCTATTAATGAAAGTGAAATTAGAAATAACTTTAGTATCTTGCTTATATGCATTATAAATTAATTACTATTTCAGGTACTTCAATCACATGAGCAGTAGCAGGAGCAAAAACAGCAGCAAACACACGGGAGATGTAACGACTACATTGACCAACAACTACAGCAGCTTCCCACAATTTCTGCAGGAGATGCAAAAACCACACTGGCAACCTCAACAACATCAAGATGTCCAACAACCCCTCCGGGAGCGTTAACAGCAACCACAACTTCAGCTGGAGTTTCAACAAACACATCAGCAAAAACAGCACTTATGAAATGAATCTAATTGAAACTCAAAAGCCAATGACGCAACATCTTTTACAAAATGAGACATCATTTATTCATTCTTTTACAGGATAAAGAAAAAGGTTTTCTTGAAAGTAGATTTTCAAGAACACAATGGATGTTCCTATGTATCTATTTATTGAAATAAATTTTACTTTAAAAGGAATGAATGATGATTCAATAAATATCTACTTTTTATGTGTCAACTAGTAAAAATACCTGTATTTTCTATTTAGAATGACAAAAAGCAATTTATCAAATCAAAATCATCAAAACATTTAGCAATATGGCTGTTAGGCCCTCAAAATTGTTGATATTTTGATAAAAAAAGCTGTTTCTGCTGCAATATTTGACGAAACTCAAATAGCTGCGTCAAATATTGCCGCTGAAATTGTCATTTGCCGCTGAAAGTATCTGCGGCAAATATTTGACACAGCTCAAGTAGCTGCGTCAAATATTGCCGCAGAAATTGTCATTTGCCTCTGAAAGTATCTGCGGCAAGGTTTTATGAAACGGAATTTTTCCGCTGTTTTGAGATTTGCCGCATAAACACAGATTTGCCGCAGAAAATGGGAGTTGCCGCTGCGGCAAATGTTTTATGAAATGGGCGCCTGATATGAAAAAAACTAAACTACAAAAAGAGGGATAAGTGGCACTGTTTCTCTGATACATAAAACAAATCTCTTGGGTATCATTTTTTAACATTCAGTAGTACAAAAATCTACCATGCAAATGAAAGTAAGAATGATCCAAGTCCATATGATTCTAAAAACGACCCAAGACCATATACTTCTAAACAACCCAAATCCACCAATCAAAAGGCCCCGCCCATAAGCAACGAGGATATTGATGTTTATAAAAATACATTTTGTTTTATGATGCTCTCTGATTTTTTTGCCAAATATACTTTAATTGCCTAAATATAAAAAAAATATCTGTTTTTCCCCGATTTTCTCGAAATACTTTCAACAGACTTTGTTTTTTTAAGTTTATTTACTCACTTATATCATAGCAATTACATGTATAAACGATGGTAAAATGAACTTGGAGCTTCATATGTAACATCAGATATGAGTATCATTATTATAGTAGTAGTATCATGTAAATATACCTTGGGGAAAATGTTAAGTTTTCATATTTTCTTAAGTGTAGGATAAAATAGTTGATACATCATAATAAGTTTTTGATGTGAGAGATAATGGATAGTTTATTCAATAAAGAATATACGATTAAGACAAGACTCTCTTTTTACATTTATTTACCCGACTCCATTAGGTATTATCAATTAATTTCAAGCAAACTATTATTCTTTTATTGTTTCCTGTTTTTGAGGTGATATGAATTCTTCACGGCATGGTCAAATTATTAATTTTGGAAGAAAAGGCCGTGAACTTTAAACAACAGTTCTTTTTCCGCAAGGGGACAAAGTTTTAGTTGCGAAGAGTTACACGTTTCTACTGCGCTAACCATTTGCATATTTGCTATAAAAAGTCACATCAACCATGTAGTATAGGGGAGTATGGTAATGTTGTGAAGAGATGTGAAATGTAATATATAATATGCAACATTGAGCATTTTATTTCTATTTGTGCGCTAAACCATGATGTGAAAAATCCCAAATGTTTCACAATACACACTGTGCATCTACTCTGTTGTACATTGTATAAATTCATTCACACAGTGTACAGAGATTGTATGCTGATAGAGGGTGTGTACTTAGACTTATAGGTAAGTACGTAGCTTAAAGAATTGTATTTTATTTGTGGGGATAGGAAAAAACATGATTTGATAACTTATTCTATGAAAATAATGCCCTATGAATCTTTCTGATAAATTCCCTTTTAATGACGCCATCCCTACAACACACGAAATACAGCTCGTCTCATTTTCATGATTTTGTTTCAAACATGTTTGGCTTATAAAGTTTGCCTCTGTATTTCCCCATTAATATGTTTGTTTACATTGTATCTATGTCTTACACTATATATTATAATAAGATTGTCTGTTGGTTATATGTCATTTAGGCAAGGGCTCCGTAACACAAAGATTAGCGATCAATCGCTAAATGAATTGACCAATCAAGATCGATATTACACGCGCATTTGTCGCTAAATACTGACTAGGAACCAATCAGAAGAGTTCTTTCATATTTACAATTCATCTCGTACCTTTTGTTACGGAGCCCAGGTGGGTGTTTCATAAAGCTGTTCGTAAGATACGAATGACTTTACGCACAACTGGTGATCCTTTCTTGTGCTATGTGATATCCCTGTGTAATTGAGTTATGACCTAAGAATATGTTCCAGTCATGCGTAAAGTTGTTCGTAACCTTACGAACAGCTTTATGAAACACCCACCAGATTACCTTTTCATGCATCCCGTACCATTACACACAAAAAATACATGTTAAGATGATTTGTACATCATAACCCTGAAACGTCGGTCTTTTATGAATTTCAGGCATTAACTGTAGTTGATTATGTTATGTTTTATCAGTAGGCGTTGTATAGAATCATTTTTATTTTATTGCCTCCTTTTGGGGTGGCAGCACTAAAGGTGCTTTTATGCCTTCAAGCTGTCCTGCTCATTTGTGAATTCTGTCTAGGTTTTGAGAGTGGCTGTATATAAAAATTGTCACACATGCATTTTAATCCATGAATGAAATAAATTCATATACATGAATGGGATTTTTTATTTTGTTTATGCAAGTATTGGTAGGGATTTATCTGTACTCTATACATAAGGAATTTTCATATGATATTATTAACCATCAAACGAGCCTTTAGAATTTCTTCTCTTCAAACATTTAAATTTCGCTTTGAAACGCACTATTTGCAAATACTAAACGTAGGCCCTAGAATTGCTAGAAATCCTTTCGAAGTTGTTTGCAGCTTGTATCTGCGCACTATTATAATTTTATTCTCACATTCTTTGCAATTAGAGCAATGATCCACGGTTATCATGAACTAAAAATAAGCACCATACCTCCTAATAAATGTATACACTGCAGTCCTCGTTTATCTTTGTATAATAATACATTATACTACGATATTATATAATTCAGCTAAAGAGAAAATTCGTAATAAATTAAGTGTTGTTTTATCGGTTCACAAAACAACGCAAGAAAAATTAAGATTAAGTCTGAGAAGACTTTCACTGTGAAGGTTTTTGAGAAAGCGAGAGACTTATAAAATGATATATACAGTTTGATCAGAGCTTATCAGTCAAGGGCGTTAATTAAGTGTGGATGTGTTTCTGTTTGTGCGTGAGGATGTCTATCTGTGTTTAGGTGTGTTTGTGGGAATTACCTGTATCGCTATATTAAAGGTGTTAAATAATGTTTATTATTGTCTGATAATTTGTTTCAAATGTTTCTTAATTCACTTTTACGTTTTTGTTTTAGGTAGGCCATTGTCCCTACATTTTCTTCGTCATGGCGTCTAAGTTCCCAACAAAGAAGAGTCGAGAAGACGAGCTTCGTACAAGGAAAGGTCATGACATGACATGGTCATGTGACAAGCATGGTGAGCCAATCAAATTGTACTGTGTACAACATAACATTTCTATTTGTCATGTATGTGCTACTAAAAATCATCAGAAACCATGTAAGCTAGACGACATTGAGGATGTCATCTTTCAAAGGAGGGAGAATTTGGATGATAAAAAACCAAAGATAGAAGAAACGAAGGAACATCTGAAAACTCTGGCCTCCAAAATAGAAACCGTTAAAACTGCTGCTAATAGGAGCATTGATGCAGTCGAGAACCAAGTGAAGAAGACATTTGAAGACAAGTTAAAGAATGTAAGAGACAAGAAATTGAGAATGCTTCGAGATATTAACGAGGAGGCAGATGAAGAAATTAGAATGATTAATGAAAAAAGGGACAAACGGATCAGGGATTGCAACACTGAGATAGAAAAGGAAGAAAATATCATCAAAGATAACGAAGCTAAATTGTTATCAGATACAAAGACAATCAGTGAGGTAGTTACTAAGAAGACACATAATCTCTTTTGTAAAAATAATCATGTAATAAACACTTTAATGAACATTGAATCAACCATCACACGTATAAACCAACATGATGAAACATTGGTGAATGAAGCTCCTCAAGTACTTGCATCTATTGATGAAAATCTAAGTTTGAATATTCATCAAGATGTTAGCGACTCTCTTGACCGAATACAGAGTGAAGTTGAGAGAGTGAAGTTTGTAGAGGGGGAAGTAGGTGGAAAATACTATCGTAGAATTGATGGGTATATCGGTAAATGGGAACTTGTCAAGTCAATCCACATTCCATCAGTTGTTAATTACCCGTGGGTGCGTGGTTTGGTCAGTGAGAATGAGATATGTGTGAAAGACGGCAATAACAAAAACATGTATGTTACAAACATCAACACGCGACACACAGAGAAAGTCATCGATGGAGGTGCGTGGATTACATCATGCGCGCCCATAGACAGTAACGTAATAATATGTAATAAGATGGGATGGGATTTCACGGTCGACAGGTTGGATGGATGCATTACTCTCTATGACAGACAATGGAATGTGATTAGAGACATCAACATACCACGGAATGGAGGCAGTAATAGTGTGTATGTTGATGTTGCCAGGGATGGGATGATCATCGCTTCTCAGTACAATCAGTCTAATATCTACGTCATCAATCCTACTGATGGTAAGATAGTAAACACTATTACGATGCAGGTTAAGAATTTGTTCGGTGGGATACAAGCCTTGTCATCAAGTAGTATCGTTGTGAAGACAGGTAATCAATACACTATCATCTCACGATCAGGAGAAGAGAAGGCTGTCATACACTGTGATGAGAGGGACGACTGGCGGTCAGAGTGTCGCGTTGACAAACTGACAGACACACTCTACATCGCGTACTGTGATGGAGATCTTAATACCTACGCAGTTGATCAGGTGTCACGTGATGGAATCATCCAGGCAAGGAGGATCGTGGAATACGTAAAATCAGATCGCCTTTACCTCATGAGCCCTTGTCTCGTTACTCCTTCTGGTAACCTTGTAGGATGTGATGGAGACAAACTTCTTATCTACAAGAAGACATTCATCTTGTAAATCATCTAGACTATCAAAGGGATGATATCGGATTTGTAAGAGAAATATAGACCAGAGATTTGTTTTCACTTTTACTTCCATTTCAATTTACGTCATTCTAGCTTGATATGTACGTGACTACATATTCATATACACATGATCATGGTGTGTATAATCCATATCAAATAGAAAACTGTCGCTCATATCCACTTCGTCTAGATTTAGGTCTGTAATGAATGCACTAAGATCCAAATGAATAGTTAACTCGTAACCTTAACAAAATAAATGCAAAATGTGTTAACGAATTGCCTACTTGAACCAGATGGTTATTGTAGAAAGTCTTTAAGAATGGCTGAATTCAGTATTGAACGTGTTAATAACTGACTTGTGTGAACTAAACCCGATCATTTACCAAACGACATTTCATTCAATTTCATTCGATGTTATTCACCTAATAGTGATCGGGTTATTACTCGATTGAAATTGCTCTCACCTTTTTTGTGGTAAAAAAAAGAACGAGGAAGGGGATAAATGGTATGAAATGAAAGTTTCGTATTGTATACACCCCCCATGAATGTTAGAGAAACAAAAAAAAAAAACAGATGAAATCTCGTATAAATAGCGGTGACCAATAGGGTTCTTGCGTAGTCTGCATTCATATGACGGTATATATGATGAAAATACAGAGAAAGGGATAATTTTTCCTTTTTATTTTTTTCGCCGATCAAAATCTAGTGATGTTTGAAAATAGGTGAGATTTATCTCAATGTTATTTAGCACACGGCCATATTCACGAAAGTATTACATCATACACCTATTTCAATCAGTTAATTTTTCTTCGTTTGAACAGATTGTACAGCAATCACGCCTCTCGTACAGACAGTGACGTCATCAATTTCGAGTTAATTCAGAGACCGATGCGAGGCATATTTCGGAGAGGCATTTTAGCGTTTTTTAATCGGCGATTTTCACCTTTTGTATTATTTTTGGTATTTTTGAATGACCCACTGATAATCCCCACATCATTACCTTTCCATTGATATATAATAAGACCACATTCATAATCAATACTTTCTCCTTTAATTAATTTGTCAAATAACTGCACATAATGTAATTTTTGCTCATGGTTTCATGTTAATATGATATTTAATTCAATTCAGTTCATTTGTTTGTATTCTAAATTGTGTTTAGTGTGTAAACAGGAAGTCTATTCCAGAGGCATTAGCTAAAGTGAATATTCTAAAGATGAATATGATTGCATTCTTCTGATCATAATTGATCCGCATTGAAGTTATCCATATACATTTCCCCCCCCCCCCTCTATCTCTCCGTTTAACCCCTACATTACCACTGTACTGTATAATACGACACGCGTATCAATGTTGTTACAATAAGTTGTATATACATCGTTATTGTCTTAGGTGTATCGTTTTCATGTATATTATAGGAGTATATTATTTATCGAAAATATTACTATCGAATTTATTCTTACAATAATCAACTTTGTACAGGTTGAGTTTAGCTAAGGTTATGCTTTATTTCAACTATCGATTCGATTGCTCGTTATTGTCAATATAGTATAGGTTATTAAAAGTCTGTTCCTAAAATGGAATGGGAGAAAGTGCAATAATTATATCAATATTTTCTTCCAGCAATATATCAGATTTAACGAATTTTCTTCATTTTGATTGTCTGAGCGCTATTACCATAATTACTATGGGAACTAGTATCGAATGAAACGCTCGACAATGCCAGCATGCTGTTGGATCTTAAACAGCTATAACAATTCGCTTTATACAATTTGAAAAAGGTACATAAAGAACTGTTCTATTATGATATAAAAAATATGATGATTTATAGTCAAGATCTACCGTTTTGAAGTGTATAGTGCGAGATAAATAGTAAGTATACGTTTCGTTTTTAGTACAATATATTTCCATTATGCTTTGTTTTGATTTATTAACACTGTGGAATAGAAAAAAAAGGCCAATGTTTGTTGATGTATAGACTTTAATCAAGGTGAAATATAACATATAGAGGGAAAGGTTTGTCAATCCACTATCAGTTGTATACGAATTATTGACCTTAACGCTAATTATCGACAAATCTGAATCAATTTTTAATTTTTCAAATTAATCAGAATCTTTGCATGGTGAGAGGTCATAATGGTCACGGCAAGAGTGTTTTTATATTTGTTTTTTATGAACAGAAATAATCATGTAATTTTATAATCAAGTAATGTGGTCAACATACATGTATTAAATATTAAACTTTATATGCAGCTCATCTTTTAATGATACCATATAAGACTGGCTTTAGAAATGATAAAATGATGTTGAGAGACAAATGGGGGAAGAGATTATAAAAAGAAATAAAGAAGAATTGGAAGTAGGAAGAGAGAGAGAGAGAGAGAAACGAAGAGAAAAGGTATTAAGAGGGAGATTAATATATTTATAGAGATAAAGAGAATTATCGGAAAAGAAGAGGGGATGCGAGGGGAAGATAGGGAGAGAGAAAAAGACACAAGGGGAATATGGACAGAGAAAGAAAATAAAGATTAGTATAAAGCAGAAAATACAGTGAAACTGAGGAAACGGAAAAATTAAGAGTGAGTGTGTGTGAGAGGGAGAAAGAGAGAGAGGCGATATAAATATGGGAGAGACAAAAGACGAGACGCAAGCTATAGTCCCCAACTAGACAAAAACGTTAAAATAACTATATGATTGCGATTTTGTGCATGGTCAGCCGAGCCCCCCCCCCCCCTCCTCTTTGAAAACCGTTCCGCGGCCCCTGGTTTGTGTGTGGTTGTGTGAGGGGGAAGAAGTATTGAAGAGATATTGAGAGGGTGATAAAGAATGATAATTATAGAAGTGTAGCAATGTTTTTTGTTCTCATGAACTAAGTAATATCATGATCATTGTCAAGTGAATCATAGCACAAGTTATGTCAATAATAGGAATTCTTAGCAAAACTGAAAAAAATGATGAATTTGAACTTCGTAGAATAATATTGTTTCGTGAAAATAAAGTAAAGGAAAACATATTTAGGAGGCTTGCCAGAAAAGTTTACGTATAGGAGATAGAAAATTCCCGGGGGCAATCAAAAATATTGCTGTACACACGCGGGACCAAACAAAAAAAACGCCTTAAAAGGAAGTGTTTTTCAGTTTAGGACGCGGTCCTCGCGTGGACTTGCTAAGTCTATCAAAAAACACCGATTTTCAAAAAAAGGGTGGTTTGGAAAGATTGGTCAATGGTCAATCGCGGGGTCAAACGTATTTAGGGTATGGTTTTTCCCCATGCTTTTTTGTGTAAGACCAGCCAAACGTGTGTAGGGTATGTTTTTCCCAAGCATTTTCCCCCGAGGTCATATTTTGGTGACAACTTGTTTAACCCTTTGCGTGCGGGCCCGCAAAACCGGATACCTCTCCCCGCGGAGGAGCCGTTTTTGTACATTGCTGAGATTTGGATCTGTGGCGGTGTTTTCCTAATCTATTGCTAATTGCGCCAAACTGAAGTATCTTCAGGATTTTTAGTATATGTAAGGATGAAAGATCAGACATTTTTCTTTCTAGAATTAAAGGTCTCGCTTCTCAAATCAACAGAATACATAAGAAATTAACGAGGAAAAGTACTGGGGCCAATTGCACAAAAGGGTCTTTCCAAGGACCGTCTTTCGTGTCGCCCATCTTTTATGATACGCTATAAGCGGGGGTGTTTCTGAAATTTATGATAAAAAATAAGATTTGTTAGCTTGCTTTTAAATCAAATTTTATACAATTTTATGATATATCATATAATTTTATAAACAGATATATATTTTTTTAACGGACGAATGACATATGTTTGCAGATGATTTATTTAAAATGCGTTTTCCATGGCGCATCATAAAAGATGGGCGACACGAAAGATGGTCCTCACATAGACTCTTTCGTGCAATCGGCCCCTGTTATTTTGTCAAATCTTCCCTTTTCCCAAGTCAATAGGCATCGTGTACAAAAATGCGTAAGGGCAATCAGCACGCGCGGACAAGTCGGGTTCGATCGATACCGCCTTGTTGTCTGCTCTGGTGTCTTTTTTTTCATTGCCTATTGTCCCGCTACTCATGAATGGTATCTTTACCCCCTTGTATACAATCATTTGCAAAGTATATAATTACGACGATAATCCGTTTTGGGTGAAATCACAGTATACCAAATACCTTCATTTTCCAGAATGAATAAAAGGGGTGAATATTCCCTTACAAGTAGGGGAAGGCGGGGTAAGTTGTGACAGTTTTTGCTTTTTGCATGTTAGAATTGATATGATTAATAATCTTGTCGAAATAAGTACCTTGCCTTGAAATTTAATTCTTCTGAAATATTTTCCACCTATATATAACTTTCTATCCCCACACTGAAAGTCATCGTGACCTTTGAAAAAAAGGATGTCAAATGGCTCAACTTGCCCCATATATGGGGTAAGTTTGAGCCACCTTCTGGGGTAAGTTGAGCCACAAAAACTATGTACAAAATGTATGAGGGGAGAACCAGCATGTCAGTTTTTTGTTTAAAGTCTTTTCACTTGCTAATTCTCTATAAATACTAACATCCTTTAAAAGGAAAAGAGCAGTCATGTAAATTTGCTCCTTTCAGCCAGCATTTCAATCGATTTTTATGGTTTGTTTGTTTTTTAAGATACATTACCATAGGAATTACCATGGCTCAACTTGCCCCATGCTGTTTGGCTCAACTTACCCCAGTCCAAACTTAGTGCGATAATTTTGTATCCACACATTTATTATGCATCCATCATATATAAGACTATGACAAGAATGAAGATCGATACCTGGACTAATAATGTTGTTATCATGTCTTTATTATATTTAAAGACGTGTGTGTTTATAAAGCACTTATCTATTTCACACTCTTTTTTACTTTTTTGGCTGAAATTCATATTTTTCCCTCTAAAAAACTACTTTTTGTTTCAAAGTTGAAAACAATGTGGTGGGGTTAGGGGTTATGCTATGGGTCATCAATACATGACACCACCACAATGTCTGACTCATTCATTATTGGCCTGGGGCTGGTGGCTCAACTTGCCCCTATGCTCAACTTACCCCGCCTTCCCCTACTATGACGATGCTGCGCAACGAAATTTGAAAAATGATGTTGAGAGACAAATGAGGGAAATAAGTAGGGAGAGGAGAGGGAGAGAGAGAGAGAGAGAGAGAGATGAAGAGACAATGAATTTAGAGGGAGGTTAATATAATAAAGATAAAGAGAATTATAGGAGAAGATGCGAGAGAAAGGTGTGGAAAGAGAAAAAAGAAAGGCACATGGAACATAGAAAGAGAGATAAAGATTAGCATAAAACGGAAAAAAGAGTGAAAGGAAAAGGGGAAAAGAAAGAGGGTGTGTTTGTTTGTGTGTGAGAAATAGAGAGGGAGGGGAGAGGAAGTATTACAATAATATAGAGAGAAAAGAAAGAATGATATAATAGAAGGTTAGCAATGTTTTTGTTCTCATAAACAAAGTAATCTAAAGTAATGTAAAGAGAAATATATCACAGGGCATGTCAATCATAGGAATTCATAACAAAATTAAAGAAAAGATGAATTGGAACTCAGTAGATAGATCTGGTTTCGTGAAAATTCAGTAAAAGAAAAGTTAACTATAGGAGGCTTGCCAGGAGAGATTAAGTTTAGGAGATAGAAAAATGGGGATAAGAGAGAAAGAGAATAAAGAGGAGGGAGATATCAAGCAAGAGTAGAAAGAAGCAGAAAGAGGGATAGAGAGAAGAGGGAGGGGGCATAGATCTCAACGCCCCTAAACTTTGTGAATGTCAGCGCGATTGAAAGCTGGTTGGGCGGCATGAAATGATGTCATTTTTCTTCGACGGTCCATATTGGGGAAACCCCTTTCTTATTCCAATCCATTCTACTTCGAAGGATGGCGCTCACTCAAGCCTGAATACACTCACATTGAACAATGTTGAAGCACTTGTTAAACATGTGGTTTCAGACATAAAATCATTTAAAATCAGAAGCCATGGGAAGTCTACTTTACCTTCATTTAATAACTTCAATAAGCTAAATACAGACCCCCTTTATACAAAACACTAAAACGACATTATATTCGGATTCAGTTCAGTTCAGTTTGGTTTATTTCATTTCAACTCAAATCAATTTTAACAGCAAAAGAAATCATTACAAAGATATAAATGAATATGCAAGTATATACAGTATGACAATGTGGCATATATAAGTAAATATATACAATAGACACGGAACAATATAATCATTATATAATCTTTACTATTTAAATAAATGTTGAGGAAATGGAGGGATCCACTAAAAAGCAGGGCTTGTTGAGTGTGGATTCCTCAAAGAATAAGTTAAAAGACAGGTTTGTAGGTATAAGTATAAATGCAAGAACGAGAAAAAAAATCGTAAGAAAGCTATTGTGATGGAATACAGAAATGATGGATGAAAGTGAAAAGATAGATAACCGAGAAGAAAGACTGGTGCACCTGTGTGGATGAAAGAGAATGAAGGGGGGGGGGGGGGAATAAGGGTGATGGCAGATGAAAGATAAGGACATAGAGGAAAGAAGAGAGAGAGAAAGAGAGAAGTTGGGTCCTGAGCGCTCAATTTGGACTTACTCTATAAGATTCGAGAATGTGCTTTTTTAGCTTGATTTTAAAACAGTTCAGACTAACGGAGTTAATGATGTCGTGACTGAGTGTATTCCAGTATTTAGGACCGTAAAAGGAAATTGTTTTTTGTGCGAGTTGAGTGCGGGTACGGGGAAGGTGAAAACGGAGTGATTGTCTTGTTGGGTAATTGTGAATGGCGTTTTTTTTTTTGAAAACATGTTAATTAATATGTTTGGGAGTTCGTTTGAATTCAATTTGTACATAAATTGCCCTGTTTGAAAAAGAAATAGATCTGGAAGTTTTAAAATATTGGACTTGTAAAATAAATTGTTAGTATGAGAACGAGGAGGAGCATTATGTATAATTCTTATAATGTTCTTTTGTAAGATGAGAATTTTGTCTGTAAGATATTTGTCATTTATGTATATTATAAATAACAAGGGACCTAGTATACTACCCTGTGGAACTCCACAATTTATTGGTCGCAATGCAGAACTGTGATTATCTATTTGTACAAATTGTTTTCTATTCGATAAATAATTCCTGAACCATTCCAAGGCTTTCCCTCTAACACCATAGTGTGACAACTTTACTAATAGGATATCATGGTTAATTGTATCGAAAGCCTTGGAAAAGTCCAGGAATATTGCAATTGTATGTAAATGTTGATCAACGGCATGTGATAATGTATCGATGCATTTCAATACCGCTTGAGTTGTATTGTGATTTGCTCGAAAGCCAAACTGTGATTCGCAAAAAATATTATGTTTGTTTAAGAAGTCTGTTACTCTAATAAATACGATCCTTTCCAAAACTTTGGATAAGGATGGTAACAGTGATATTGGTCTGTAGTTTTTTTGTTTCAGATGTGTCTCCTTTTTTGAATATCGGGATTACTTTCGCAATTTTAATGTTATTTGGTACAATGCCACTAGTGAGTGATAGGTTAAAAATGTGGGCCAGCGGAGTCGCTATTGTTAAGATTATGGATTTGAGGATACAGTTATCAATTTCGTCGTGTCCTGAGCTTTTCTTTCCTTCTAACCTATTCACTATACCGATAATTTCCTCACGGTCAGTAGGGACAAAAAACAAAGAAGATTGGTTATTATTCCCCAGATAATTATCAAATTTACTGCCAGTTGTCGGAATATTTTCAGCAAGTTTTTCTCCAATTTGAGAGAAGTACGAGTTAAAAATCTCAGCTATCGCTTGAGGTTCTTCAATAAGATCGTTAGTCTCTGATTTAATTTTGATAATATTTTGCGTTTTACTGTTTCTGTTTAATGTTCTGTTAATTATTTTCCATGTGTTTCTCATGTTATTTTTATTAAGCTCAAATTGCATTGCATAATAATGTTTTTTCGCTTGTCGTAGTAAATTGGTCAAAATATTTTTATATCGAGTGTATTTTTCACGAGTCTTATTATTTGGATTAGTTTTGTATTTATAAGACAGATTATTTTTCCGGTTTATAGATCTTAAGATAGATTTAGTCACCCATGGAGATCTAGGGTATTTTTTATAGTTATTCACTCGTTCTCTAAATGGTATACAAATATCAAATTTATCCTTTAAGATATCAATAAAATTATTTTAAGCCTCATTCACGTCTTCAGAATCATAAATTTGTTGCCAGTTAACTGTACTTAAATTTTCATTCAGGCGCTCTTAATTTCTGGCATTTAAACATCGAGTTTTTATTTTAGAATTACGACTTTCATCTCGTGTGTTTAAAAGAGTAGTTCTACAGAAAATAGGGTAATGGTCAGATATATCAGAAATAACGATTTCTGAAATTCAGAAATTCAGAAATAACGAAGTCCAAGATTTCTAGTCGAACAGACCGAAACCCATGTCGTCATCAGACTCCTCAGACTCTTCCTTCAAGATATGATCCTGAAATTTTGCATCTTTGCATAGAACAAACATGAATTCGAATGATTCCTCTTTCAAAAAAAGACATATCTGCCATATGCATGCTACTAACCTTCACGCTTCACGTTCACAATGTGTCCAAACATTCTGAAAGAAGATCAAATTAGATATTTCAAAAAATAATTTCGAGGCATCATGGCGATTGTGTGCCTGTGTATAAAAGCACTTCATTTCAATTACCCCGTCTCTCAGATATGACGCAAACTTAATGTCTCGTGTTGACTTAAAAAAACAAAGTACTTCACTAGAGAGGACTTCTGACACCATCAATAACTTTACAAATTGTTTATTATTGCAGAACGAAAATGATAAAAAAAAATTAATGAAATAAATTTCGCGAACTTTTTTTTTGGCTTCTTTCAGGGTTATTTATATATAAATGATTTTATGGAAGTAGGAAGGATGAACATCATCTCTACTTTGGAGTTTTAAAGATGAAAGTATTTTAGTTAACTATAAACTTTTTTGCATATTTCTAGGGAGTATTTACCCTGTAACAATATATCTATCGTAGATGGTTGTTATATGTTTTGTATAATGAGGTATGTACGCCTTGCAATGAAGTGAAACCTTTTTATAGAAAGTTTAATGAGGTATATTGAACGCCTGATTTGCAAGGATACCCTGTAATGCTTCAGATCTAATTTCAATGTAAATCACATCTTTAATGTACATTATGGTGCATCTGTAATGTACATTATGTTACAGCTTTAATGTACATTATGTTACATTTTTAATGTACATTATGTTACATCTTTAATGTATATCAATTTCCATTTTAATGTACATTAAGTTACATATTTAATTTGCATCAATTTACAATTTTAATGTACATCGATTAACAGAAATAATTTACATTATTTACATCTTCAATGCACGTTAATTTACATTCTTAATGTATATCAATTACCATATTCAATATATATCAATATACACCTTTATGGCACATCAGTTAACATAACTAATGCACATCAATTTACATCGTTAATGTGCATCAGTTAACATCTTTAATTTATATCAATTTAGATCTTTAATGTATCAATCTACATATTGAATGAACATTTTTTTTTACATCTTTAATTGATTTACATCATTTGAAACTAGATTGCCTACCTTATTTATTTAACCATCTTCTTTTATTTTCCATTTTCATCACTAAACACCCCCAATTTCAAGTGTTTCAACCAAAATATCTTAATTTAGGAGTCAATAATGAACTTCGTTCAATTGACTTTTCCAATAAATGTATGCACTTGGTGAGTGCTTCTTTTTCTTCTATCTCAAGACATTCAGTTAATTTATCCGAAATATTTTCATTCATCTTTACTGCACAATGATAGCAAACGAACTTTATCTAAAGATCTCCAAACTCTGTTTTTTTTTGATTAATCTGAGTATATTAGTTTTCTCATTAAGACATCCAAACTTGTCATTCAATCACCCCCCTTCCTTTACTCATCAATGCAAACCAAGGAGAGTCACTAAACTTCATTTTGATAACCCTATTGATTAGTAGAACTAGTTGTTGTTTGAGATTCTCTTTTAAATTACATTATTTTTCCCTCCAACTTACCACAGTATTGAATTGTTCCTCTAAGTATATTATATATTCCATCAGAGTGTCCTTTACCTTTGATTACCTACTATACAAAGTTTACGCGTTCTTTGCTCGGTATATTGTTATCAGCTTCTCTAATGATTTGTAATCTTGTACCTCTTAATTTTCGTTTAACTACTTGTAATTTGTTTTTCGTTATTTCACTGATTTAGTTCAAAATAAATACAACAAGTTTTTCTATTATTGTCAGCTACTGATGGTTTGAAATATAAAGGTCGACAATTTGAACCACACGAATCATGATAATGTTTTCATAAATCTATAATAAATTCACCCCCGTTGAATACAAAAAAATGCCATAATTCACCTATTATATTGAAAATATGCCATTGCGTGTCAACCCACACCGTTCTATTATGTTGAAGATATTTAATTGCGTGTCAACACAGACTGTTCTATTATGTTGATACTAATGTACCGGCACCCGCTGGAACGGTAACTAACATGCGAAAATAATAATAACAAAAAAGAGACATGCGTAATTTGGCAGGCTTTTTTTCATAAAGTTGTTCCCAAGTTACGAAAGGCTCTACTCAAGACTGGCGCATGTTCTAATCTGACAAAGTCAGCTACATAGGGATCCGTTTAATAACCAAAGAAATGTTCACCAGTCTGTGTGAAGGCATTCGTCATAACTGACAAACAGTTATATGATACACACAGCAGATAGATTTTCACATTCACATTGACTGATAACAAAAGATTACCAAAACGTTTGACCTCAATTATTGAAAGCATCTTCGTTTATCATGTTTATAGTTCGTGTATGTACGGTTTGAAGGTATGACAGAATAATTGTTAGCATGAAAAGCGGATATAATATTCTAACCTCCGTGGATGAGACCCGCTATAGAAAAATGACTATCTGAATATAAAAACGGCCAAATCAATTTGAGTTAGAAAGGAACACTGTTCCTTATACAATGACTTTTCCTCTGTATAAATGATGAATCTGAAATCATTAAAAATTGCCTTAAATAAAGGGTAAAGAACCTAATATACCTTCATATCATTGCGCCCTCTCTCATTACATTCAACTCTGTACATACACTAAATGCATTTTATCAGTTTTTTAAATTATTATTTGACAGAGATGTGGTTCAATGGTTGTGACGAAATAAATACATTCATCTGAATTTCTAATTTTATGCAGTTCTAGATTAATATTATGATTTTTTATTTTACAAGATGAGAGGGGTATTTTCATTATTGATCAGATGTAAAGTGAAATCTTGTTTTGTTTTGGACCTGGTCTAAAATGTTTAAAAAGTAATAGGTAATTGAAGACCACTTGCAGATGTCTGTGATTGTGTGTTATTTGGGTATAATAATACCCTATGTATGTGTGTGTGTGTCAGAGGATTGTGAGGGTGTTTGGGTGGGCGTGAGTAAATAAAAAAGTAGCTCCTCAAAAAAATAAGAATTGTTACACTAATGTGCGTGTGTGGAAGTGGGGCATGCAGGGACGGATTAAGTATTAATATTTTCATACAAAATTTGCTCACAACACAAATAAAGGTTTTTTTTGGAAGAATCACCCCCTCCCCCTTCACTCACTAGCAAGCAATAAAAAAGAAATTCTGCAAATTTACAAAGGCAGTTAGAAAAAAAAATATCTGGCAAGCATGAAATAAAGGCCTTTGCCAAGGAAAAGTTCTCACTACTATATTTTCGTCCCCAACCTGAACTTAAATGGGGACACCATCTGTATTTCTTGTTTTTTTCTATTTAATTTAAAACATAAAAGGGGAATACCATACCCACCCCCCCCCCTGATTCTTGAACTGTTGTTTGTGTGCTTAAGACTTCTTGGTGTCATGGATAGAGGAAGATAGAACTGTAAATTATGAATGATACGTCATTTTCCAGATTCTTTATTTTATTTTTTTATTTTGCAACACATACGATACGCATGTCCTCACATTTAACACTCACACCAACGCACAAACACCCACTTGCTCATCTCAAACACATCAGATATGAAAAAACCTAAAATACAAAAGGACAAGTGGCACTATTTCTATGATACATAAAACAAATCTCTTGGGTATCTTTTTTTAACATTCAGTAGTACAAAAATCTTGCATGCAAATGAATGTAAGAATGACCAAAGACCATATGATTCTAGAAACGATCCAAATCCACCAGACAAAAGGCCCCGCCCATAAGCAACGATAATATTAATATTCATAAAAATACAATTTGTTTACTGATGTTCTCTGATTTTGGCGAAATATACTTCAATTGCCTAAATAAAAAAATACCTTTTTTTTCTTTTTTGTCGAAATACTTTCAGCGCGCTTTGGTTTTTTATATTCATATACTCAATTATATCATGGCAATTACATGTATAGACCATGGTAAACATGAGATGAATGTTCAAATAATAGTGACAATGATTATGCCCCTCAAGCAAGTTGAACATTTACAGAGTGAAACCTAATTGGAGCTCCATATGTAACATCACATATGAGTATCCTTAATATTATCATCATGTAAATATATGTTGTGGAAAATGTTAAGTTTTCAAATTTTCAAATGTTCTTAAGTGTAGGATGAAATAGTTAATACATCATAAGAAGTCTTTGATGTGAGAGATAATGGGTAGTTTATTCAATAAAAAATATACGATTAAGACAAGACTTTCTTTACATTTATTTAGCCGACTCCATTAGGGATAATCAATCAATTTCAAGCAAATTATTATTCTTTAATTGTTGCCTGTATATAACGTGATTGAAATTCTTCACGGCATGGTCAAATTGTTCATTTTGGAAGAAAAGGCAGTTCAATTTACCCAACAGTTGCATAGAAAGAGACAGGGTGTTTGATTGTTGGTTCATGTTCAAATTTAGCCACGTGGCCAGGTGTAGTTATAACAAATGTTGGATTCTTAGCACAACTTGCTAATTGTTATTCATATTTTTAGTGTAATTATCTATAATAGAGACTTCGTACTGAATTTTCTGTTGGAAATAGAGTTAAATATCTTGACCGGACCGCAAAATGGAAACATGTCATAACATTTCTTACAAACATGACTTGATGAAATCTTCAGTTTTGTGATATCTAATTACGCCTATTTGGCGCAGTTTTCCAATTCTGCATTAAAATCATATGTGTTAACTTCTTCTGACAAAACAATTTAGGTCCAATAAGAGCCAAATATTAAACACATCACAAAATACATCGTTTCACTATTAGTTCCTGTTTGGGTCTTGAAACTTGAATTTGAATATGAATAATGTCTCGAGCATGGGTACTAATCAGTGTATATGGTTGATAAGTGTTGATAAAGGTGGGTGTGTATGTGTGTGTGTGTGTAGGGGGGTGTGACGGAAAATTCAAAAGATGTCAGATATTGCGTTTTTGGCAAGACGACAGAGTTTCAGTTGCGAATAGTTACTACGTTTCTACTTCGCAAACCATTGGCACATTTGCTAAACTGGAAGCCACATTAAACATGTAGTTGTATAGTCATGATAGTTGTAAAGAGATGTGAAATGTAATAAATAATATCCAACATTGAGCATTTCATTTGATTTGTGCACTAATCCATGATGTGGAAAATCCCAAATGTTTCACAATATACACTGCACGTCTACTCAGTTGTACTTTGTATACATTCATTCACACAGTGTATAGAGATTGCATGCTGATATAAGGTGTGTACTTGAACTTATAGGTAAGTGCAAAGCTTAAGAACTATATTTGTGAGGATAGGAAAAACATGATTTTGATAACTTATCATATGAATATATTTGATATTTACTTTAACTCATGTTCGTAACTGTTTGTTACGAACATGAGCTTCGAAAAAAATGCCCTAATGAAACTTTCCGATAAATTCCTTTTAATGACGTCATGCCTACATGTTATGTATACAGTAACTCGTCTCATTATCATGTTTTTGTTTCAAATATGTTTGCTTATATAGTTTGCCTCTGCATTTTCCCCATTAAGTTGTGCGTTTACATTGTATTTATGTCTTAAATTGTTATACACTGTATGTCATTTAAGCCAGATTAGGTTTTATGCATCCCATGATTGGAAACAAAATAGTACCATTTCACCAAAAAATATCATTTCAGTTTTCAAATAAAGATGATATGTACATCATAACCATAAGTACCTCTTTTACAAATTTCAGGCTTTAATTCTAGTTGATTATGTTATGTTTTACCTTTAGGTGTTGTAAAGAATCGCCCTTTTATTATTATTTGCTCCTTTTCGGATGGCAGCACTAATATGCTTTTCTGCCTTTAAGCTGTCTTGTTCATTTTTTAAATTCTGTCTGGGTTTTGAGAGTGGGTTTATATAAACATGAATGAAATAGATACATATGAATGAATGATAATTCTTATTTGGTCTATGGAAGTATAAGAAGGGACTTATTTTACTTTATAAAAGGATTTTTCATACAATATCTTATTTTCTTTTACCATGAAAAGAGCCTTAGACTTTTTACCCTTCGAATATTTGAATTTCGCTTTGAAGTATACTTATTGCATAAACGCAGGCCCTAGACTTGCTAAAATTGTTTGAAGTTGTTTGCATTGTTATTACGCACTATCAATATTTCATTCCCACATTCTTTCCAATTCGACCACTGATCCATGTTTATCATGAACTAAAAATAAAAATTATACCTCCTAATATGTTTATGAACTGCACCTCTTTGTTTATCTGTGTGTAATAATACATTATACGAGGATCGTAATTCAGCTATAGAGAAAAATAGTATTAAATTGAGTGATGTTTTATTGGTTCGCAAAACAAAGCAAGAACATTTAAGATTAAGTCTGATAACACTTTCACTGTGACGGTTTCTGAGAAAGCGAGAGACTTACGAAACGGCTTAAAACGTTTGATCACAGTTTATTAGTTCGACAAGAGCGTTAATATACACGTTAATTCAGTATGAATGTATTTATGTTTGTGCGTGGGTGTGTCTACTTGCGTTTACGTCTGTTTGTGATAATTTTGTGAGAAGTCTGTATTTAACGTTATTAAAGGTGTTAACAAATCTTTAATATACCCTGGTAATATCTAATTGTTTCTTGAGTTCATTTGAACTTTTTTTGCATTTTTTAGGTATTCTACTGCCCCTATATTTTCTTCGTCATGGCGTCTAAGTTCCTAACAAAGAAGAGAGGAAAGGTCGATCTTCGTATAAGGAAAGGTCATGACATGACATGGTCATGTGACAAGAATGGTGAGCCAATCAATTTTTACTGTAAGAAACACAAAATTCCCATATGTCATCAATGCGCTACTAAAGATCAGAGTCAGAAACCATGTGAGCTAGACGACATCGAGGATGTCATCTTAGAAAGGAAGAGACAACTGGATGAGAAACGGCCAAAAATACAGGAACTTCGGAAACAAGTGGAAGCCCTCGCCACGAAAATAAAGACTTCATCAACGTCTGGAAGTACTCATCTTCAGACAATTAACAACAACATTCAAGCATCATATTACGACAAGATCAAATCTGTTGGAGAAAAGGAGAACAGGATGATTAGGGTTATTAACGAGGAGGCAGATGAGGAAATAAGACTAGTAAATGAGAAGAGAGAAAAACGGATCAAGGATTGCAACATCGAGAGAGAAAGGGAGCGACAAATCATCAAAGACAAAGAAGCAAAACTTCTATCAGATGCAAAGAAAATCAGCGAAATCGTTTCTAAGAAGATCAAAGATCTTACTAATAAGAATCAGCATGCAATAAACACTATTAAGAACATTGAATCAACCATCAAACGTATAAACCAACATGATGAAACATTGGTGAATGAAGCTCCTCAAGTACTTGCATCTATTGACATGATTGATGAAAATTTAAGTTTGAATGTTCGCCAAGATGTTAGCGATTGTCTTGACCGAATACAGAGTGAAGTTGAGAGAGTAAAGTTTGTAGAGGGGGAAGTAGGTGGAGAATACTATGGTAGAATTGATGGGTATATCGGTAAATGGGAACTTGTCAAATCAATCCACATTCCATCGCTTGTTCAAAAGCCGTGTGTGCGTGGTTTAGTCAGTGAAGATGAGATATGTGTGCAAGATAGATATAACCGTGACATGTATATTACAAACATCAATACTCAACGCACAGAGAAAGTCATTGATGGAGGTGTGAGGATTACATCATGTGCGCCCATAGACCGTAACGTAATAGTATGTGGTAAGATGACACGTGGTTGCCCAGGTGACAGGTTGGATGGATGCATCACTCTCTATGACAGACATTGGAAGGTGATTAGAGACATCAGCACACCAAGGAATGGAAACGATAGATATGATAGTGTGTATGTTGATGTTGACAGGGATGGGATGATCATCGCTGCTCAGTACTGTCAGTCTAATATCTACGTCATCAATCCTGCTAATGATAAGGTAGTAAACACTATTACGATGCAGGGTAAGAAGGTGAAGGATGAGATACAAGCCTTGTCATCAGGTGATATCGTTGCGAAGACAGATTATGATGAATACACTGTCATCTCACGATCAGGAGAAGAGAAGGCTGTCATACACTGTGATGAGTGGCGCTGGTCACAGTGTTGCGTTGACAAACTGACGGAAACACTCTGCATCGCGTACCGGGAAGAAGCGCGTTATACCTACACAGTCATTGATCAGGTGTCACGCGATAGTATCATCCAGGCAAGGAAGATCGTGGAATACGTGAAATCAGATCGCTCTGACTGGATCAGCCCTTGTCTCGTTACTCCTTCTGGTAACCTCGTAGGATGTGATGGAGACCAGCTCCTTGTTTACAAGAAAGTGTAAGTATACCAAAGATTTGGGAATATTCACCTATTATCTGCTTCAGTTGTATCGTTTTCAGTAACTCGTGATATTTCATTCCGCACCAGACCTAGTCATCACCACAAGCATTCAGTGTGAAGCGCGATTCAAATCTACAGTACACTTTTGTTTTAGTTCCCAAAAAAATCTGAGGAAGGGGGCAACAATCCTGTCTGGCAATAAAATCCCCTGTGCCTCCTACATACTTATGCATGCAAGTGGGAGGGGGGGGATTCATTATGACAGAAGTTCTTAGTATATGTTAGATTTCTTATTGCAACAAGATTCGTTACTTCCAACATGTAGTAGATCGTTAATGCATCGCGCGATGAAATTTATTGAAAACTTACCTTTAAAATGGGCAAACTCAGAGCGCTCCTGAAGGTTTTTTCACGGTTCTTCCCCCTTTCTGCCCTGTTGTAAAAGTACAATTTTTCATGTTTTTGTAGGTTCTCTAGCAGTGGCGTACCGTGGGTCACGGCGTCGGGGGGGGGGGGGGGCACCATCAACAATTTTGAGTCACTTAGTGAGCGCGCGAAGCGCGCTCAGTTGCCAGGTACATGTGTACTGACCGAATAGTAACATTTTAAGGACAGTGTCATAAAACGGATATGTATCTCACTGATCAAATAATGCGAGCGCGTAGCGCGAGTAATTTTTTTTACATATTCAGAACTAAAAGGGAACATTGTAACATTTTTTTGTAATCATGATGCGTACCTGTGTCACGCGAGCTGAATTTTTTTTTATATATTGACCCCAAACGGAGATTTTAAGGACTATATCTTACGAATCCATTAAGAGTAAAGATATATCTCACAATTGTGATCTAATGCAAGTGCCAAGCTTGCTGATTTTGTTAGAATCAAATCTAAACACATGAAGCACTTTTAGTCATTGTAATCATGATTAACATACCGTAAGGGCACTAGTATTCAACCCGGCATCATTCAAAGATTTTGACATATTTCCGAAAATATTTAGAAATATAGAAACTATCTTAATTTCATACCTTTGTTATTTCCAGGGTAATCTGTTGGCGGTATTATCTTTATCAATCTGTCGACTGTATGCGCGTAGGATCGAATTATGCGCCGATGGCCTTTTGCACTGAATTGCACTAGTATTCAACCTAGTGAGGATAGATAGCAAATCTCAAAAGGGTTTGTATTGGTAAATTAGATCTAGATCTATGTAAGTCTCTGGCTTTGATTAATTCCCCTGTTGGTCTCATCTCAAATGGTCTAGTCCATAGTCGGATGGGACAGGGGCAGATTGAGAGACAGGACCATCTTTCAGCGCTAGGTTGAATACTAGTGCAGACGGGTTGAATACTAGTGCAAAAAACCGTCGCCGTATAATTCGATCGCCCGCGCACACAGTCGACTGGTTGAAGAAAAAAATAACGGAAAAAGAATAACCAGCATTTGCTCTTAGAAATAAGACGTGTCTGAAATTCAGGTAAATTCTATGTTTCTATATATTTGAGGAAACTCTCCAAACGGGTTGAATACTAGTACCCTTACGGTACGCATGTCACTAATCAAATATTGCGATCGCGACTGAGCGCGAGCTGAAAATTTAGGAAATTCACACCTGAAGACGGGCATTCTAAGGCTTGTTTGTAGGAATTTACTAGGACCATACATATTTCTTTAACCAAATGATACACTTGGTATATATTGACTTGGAAACTTGAGGTTTTAATGCAACAGGATTATACATCCTGTAAAACAGACAGCGCGAACACCAGGAACGATGAAGACATATAGGCCCTGAGCAAATTTATGTTTCATAAAGTTATCATAACAATGTTTCTTCTGTAATATAACATAAAATAATTATAAGATAATATTATAGTTAACAATAATTTCATCTTTCCCATTACGTTTCTTTTCCTTTCTCCCTCTTTCTCCCGGGTTTTTTTTGGTCGGCCGGTGTGAGCAGTACATGTTTAACGCTATGCGCATTAACGTTACAAAGGATACAAAGGCTGGTGATTAATGAATTATAGGCATCAGCTGATTTTTTTATATGATGTGCCCCAACTACAGATCCGATCTTTTATTTCATAAAGCTAATTACAATAGCTGAAAATAATTCATGGACCAATATTAATTTTAAAGGCCACTGCACTTTATGAATACTTCACCCTGAAGTGCTGCAAAGAATGACAAATATTAAGAATTAATGGTATAGTGGTTTGTAATTTTTCCTCACATTGATACAAAGACTCTGGCGTGTTTTTTTTGCGTTAAATAGCATACTTGCTCCAACAAAAGTGCTGATAGCTTGAAAAAAAAGTAAACATATTACCCCGTATTTTGTTCAATGTTTACACCGTTTTAATTACATCTTCCTACAAGCATGCATTTTGGTAAAAATAGTATGGATTTTGAATGTACATCATTTAACTTTTCAGATTTGTTTAAAAAATTCAATCTTTGATGAAGTATTTTTGTCATCTTTTTTTTACCGTTTGAAAGAAATGAAGGCGCCTCTTCCCTAAACGAGCAAACGAATAGAAAATGAAGTATCCTTCTTCAGTAAGCCCAATATAACTCTTAACTATATATTGTACAATATGATGAAATTTACATGGATCTGGACTCAGTAATAAACAGTGATAAAGGTTTAAACTTAACATCGTTATTTCGTCGATTCTAAAAATGCCAAATCCTGATGTGCAATTCTCGAGAACTTCCAACTGGGTGAACTTTAAAGCAAGCGTAAAATCAAGCACATAAACCAATGCTATATTTTGCATATTTGAAATATTCAAGTGCTAAAAGTAAGGCGGGATAAACAATACGTTCAAAGGGGTGGTAAAGTAATCGGGGCAAACTCCATGCGCTTGGTTGCGTGTATTAAAAAGATAATGTCATGCCTATACCATCATGTTATTTTTTTATTTCACCATCTTCTTTTTGTAGCAATATCTGAAAGGTATGGTTTTATCAGAATATTAGTCTTAGACTTTACGAGGGGCAATAGGCCATGTCCACGAGAGGCATTACAGGGAAAAATGGTAATTTGTCTCATTTGTAGTTTATTACATTACTTTAAAATATAAGATAAATGTCTCCAATCTTAATATTGGATATTTTAGACATATCTCAACTGTTTAACCTTTTGTATTTCAAAGTTTATATAAGGCATCGCCGTTCAATTTAGAATAAAAATGATAATATATAAGCAATGTTTCTTAAAAAACTAATTTATCTCTAACAAAAAAAAATATTTATCTCTAAAGTATTACTGTGTGAGCAATTTATTCCCGTTTGCTTTTATCATATTCTCCACTTTAGCTTCATGAGTTATAGAGAGAGTCTCCAAGGAATGGGTATGTATTCCTTTTTTTATTTTGTAAAGCAGATATATATATACATATATCATATACATATACTTTAAATGCATTTTTTTCATTATTACTATTATTATAATTATTATTATTATTATCGTTATTATTGTATATTTAGGGGACTCAGATTGAGGCAAGAATTTCTTAATCAAGTGATAACTATCGTAAAGTATGTTCTGACAATAATCCATAATGAAATATCTTTAGATTCAACTTTGATGACATCATTTGGGGATGGGT
This sequence comes from Lytechinus variegatus, assembly GCF_018143015.1. Lineage (NCBI taxonomy): Eukaryota > Metazoa > Echinodermata > Echinoidea > Temnopleuroida > Toxopneustidae > Lytechinus > Lytechinus variegatus. Next base: position 2,484,756 of record NC_054745.1, on the reverse strand, counting down.
TTTTCTGGGTAAATTTCATATGGAATATTGTCAGGACATACTTTCAAGAAAGTCGAAATTTTGTCAGTTATTATTGTTGTAATTATCCATTTAAGGTCACTTTTTAGCAATTTTTCTCCATTGCTGGCTTATTTACATTACATCCTGAGAAGATAATGATAACCATAGCGTGTGAAATATTCGTAATTGTTCAGGAGTACTTAGTCGTTATACAAAGGAATTATATTGATGATAAATTCTAACTAGCAGAATTGGTTCTGCTCAGTGGTTCGAATTCCACCGCCCCCCTACCGTCTTTTGGAAAGGCGTTGAAATATCTGAGGAATACTAGCCTAAATTTGACATTTTTAGCTGGAAAAATAAGATTAAAACATATTTATAACATTCCTTTAAACCAATTCCTTTCAATATAAAATGTGAGTAGGCCAAAAGACAAAATAATGTTTTTATGAAAGGCCCATTTAGACAGAGTAAAATAAGACACATGAACCTAGAAGCCTCAACCTTTGCTTTATCTTTGCTTACTATTACCTTCAGTTGAAATAAACATTATATTAATGACATTGTTGCTGTCTTAAAATGCCATAGTTTATTTAAATGTATATCTTGTGGAATTCGGAAATAAAGATTGAAAACTCTTGAATATATTTGTGGATTACTGAGCAAGAAGGGATCCCTTTTTCTTTTCTGAGTAACTAAGCATATGAAATGCCTGATTTAGCTGATGGCTTAGGTTAGCACCACCAAAGCCTTACATGTGCACGCTTGTGATTGAGCCGGTTTTATTTCGCGTGTGAGGAATCACTTCAGGTATCGAGTCCTGAGATTTAAAAATAAAAAAAAAATATTGTATTTCCAAAACAGATCAGATCCAGTTTGTGTTATCTCCAATAGATACTAGAACTATTGGTTTAGGCGAAAAAAAATTATAAAAAATCGGCCTAAGCATTTTAAGAAACAAGCTCACCATCTATAAATATTCTTTTTGGGCAGATATGGGATATATCGGTGGCAGTAGTGATTCTTCAACAAGAGCCCAACAGGAAGAAGTTCACACTCCTGAAAGCAGAGAGGATTCAGGTGATATTCCTGAAATAATTCGACTTGAGAAATACGGCATAGAAGTACGAATACCACCAAACGAAGCTTACAGTGCAAAAGATATTACGGTTGAAGTGATTGACGATGTTCCACCTGAGTTGAAGATCAAGGAAACAGAAGCAATCATTACCTATGGTTTGAAGATGAAGGCCCCTTCTAATGCAATCTTTGAACATCCAGTTCAAGTGACGATGCCTCACTTTGCTGTTTTTAAACGACCAAAGAATGCGGAAATCATTTCATACTATAGGAAAAGTGGTAATTTGTTTTAACTTTTAAAATTCACATTACCCTTTTAAAACAAGCACTGAATTAACACGACATACACGGTAATCCTATGAAATATATGAATAACATATTCCAGTTTTTTTATAAAATGCATGAGAAATAAAATAAATCAAATGATATAAACATTTCAATCTTTGTATATTTATTGGTAAATAAACCCCCTCCTCAATATTTATAAAATGAAAAAGAAATAAAAATATGAAATAAAAATGACTGAAAGAGAACGCTGAAAAAACAACTTTCATATCAAAAGGTCCTTAGAAAAAATAACATTTGTTCATTTTCCCACACATAATTTCGATATGAACCATTAAAAAAAAAATCCTGACAAACTAAAACAAGCAGGCAATTAAGGAAAGACGTATTTTGGTGTGTATTTTATTTTCAGCTTCTAAAGAGTTTGTTGCAATACCTTCTACAAAAGACACCAGTCCTTGGTGTGTGGTAAGAGAGAGGGACCTCGATATCAACTTCCATCACTTCTGCGAATATTGGTTCGTTGCTGTCCGTGCTGTCTACAACCTGTACAACAAATTCAAGGAGATATTCATTGGAAAGCGTCTTGTCTGTACGCCCTATGTTCCGATACCACCTTTTCTGAGCAAGATACACATCCTGTTTGTCCATATAAGAGATGCGCACAAGAAAGAGCTGGAGGTTTGTTTCTTTACTTTAAGTGATACGATAACACTTGCACGATTTTGGGCCCCGAATAGCTTTTTAAAGTGGTGATTGTAGTCTGGCGCGTCGCCTTTTCCAGATGGAGGGTGTGGAGGCCCTAATTACCGACAAATATCGGTAGCGATGGAGGGTGTGGAGGCCCCAATTACCGACAAATATCGGTATCGATTACCGGCGTCCAGCTACCATGAATCTTGAAAGTGTTTTACATTCTCCTTAGTCATTTTTTTCGCCAAACACATGGTCAGTTTCAGCTTTTATTTAGGGGGGGGGGGGTTGTTGTCATCAACATTTCCTCGTCGCAGGCGCCGAAATCAGATTTTTTTTTCTTATTTGTTTCCTAAATAGTCCTAAGTCCTAAATAATTTTTCATTCTTAGAAGCATCTATTAAGTAATTCATGTAGCTTGGATATAAATTACCACGTGAGCGCGAAGTGCGAGCTCAAATTTTCGAATACTTTTTACATTTAGCCTTGGAAATTGAACATTGTGAGCAGCTTTTGTAATAACCATTGAGGTATCTAACTAAACAATTCATGTGAACGCAAATCGCGAGCTGAAATTGTTCATGTACTGGCCAAAAAGACAGTGTTCGCAGTGATCAATGAAATAATACATTTCTATCCAATCCCAAAATGCAACGCAAAGCACCAGCTATTATAAGTTTATATTTCGACCTGAAAACTCGATTTAAACCAAAAAGAGGGTAGATATATCAACCAATCAATTGATGCCAAGCTCAAGCTGATTTTTTTTGTTCCATCCAGAAAAATCACATTGTAAAAATTGTATGTATAAATATTATGCATAAATAACAATTTATAAGAGGGCGAGCTGATACTTTTAATTAGCCTTTCTCAAAAGTAACCCGTTTATTAACGGTTTGCAGTCACTCGTGAATATTATACATTTCACATCAATCATGCAGACCGAGCACAAAGCGAGAGCTGAAAGTTTTTGAGATATTGGACCTTAAATAGGGACTGGTAAAACATATCATTTATATATATATATATATATATATATATATATATATATATATATATATATATATATATATATATATACTTGTCGCAATAATCCCAAAACGCAGCTCCTTGGAAGCTATACTGGGATGTTGATAATGTCATGTGCCAATGGAGGTGACAAGGTGCAGGATTCGGGTTAGCTCACATATATACAATAAAAATGAGCATGCAGGGGTGCGAGTAAAAACGGCTTATGTCGAAAGGGTGGGTGCTGTCGCGTTAGGGTGCGTCAACGCGAACGCGAAGATTCGTCCAAAGCCCCCCCAGTTTGGCCGAAAGGGTGCGTTGGGAGCGTTAGGGCGCGTCAGTGTCGACAACGCCCCCAAATGGCACAACCGGGGGGGGGGGGGGGGGGGCTTTCCCGAACCTTCGCGTTCAGTACATTTTTATTTTACAAATCGAGGTTGAACGAGGTTCGCTGACTAATTAGGCCACGCCCACTCCCAAAGTTTTGATCAAAATGTAAAGTTTGTTTGATGTTTTCGCCGCGACGATTCGAAATGAAACGAAGAAATTAGCAGAAGTGAAGGTCACCGGAGAGGTGAATGAGGATTTTACCGTAAGTAAAACCATTCAAAATGTCGTTCATATTATATGTAAGGTGATGAATAATCTGTGGTGCGTAATTATCAATTGAATTACAAGAAAAGATAATCTTCTGGCAGGAACCCTGTCGATACCAACCTCGTTCGTAGGATGAGTGGTCGATACGATCGACAAACTTGACAGTACATAATCCAGTCTAGTCCCATACCCGTGTTTCTGTGTCTGCAGAACTAAGTATCTGACTGAGGTCCACACAACGACCCATCGCGACCCTGTCCATACACGTTTTTATGATCCACACAGGGCTGTAATTTTGCTAAGAGAAATCTTTATATTGTTTTACCTTTATGACATTCGGCATTATCGTGATATAGGGAACCACCGTTCACTTCATACAGCAGCGCTTTATTCAGTCACACGCGCACGCACTACCCTATTTCCACCTCCATTCACTTTGTACACAAGTGCGCGTACACAAATCTACGAGTGGTTCCCAAAACCACGATTTGGCCTGACATTCTATATTAAAAATCATAATTTTTCTTTTCCTTTGGTTTTTGTATTAATTTTGTTGCTCGGTGTGGTCGGGGATATCCTCGATTACCAGCGTGTGCAATAGATGTACACAAATCCAATGTGGCCATCCCAATTCTGTGTTACAGTCATTGGAATTGGACAGGAGCTAAATCACATATTGATAGTGTGAGTGATAAATTGGATATTCTCAACTTATTTAGCATATAGGCTTAGCGAACACAAGTCAAACGAAATGGAGGCACTCGACAGCAGGCGAGGATTCAGGGGGGAGTTATGTGGCAGAGGTGCGTTCACACCCAATCAAAATCTAGATATTATAAGTTTTAAATGGTGCACCCGTGGCAGTAGACCAAAAGCTTCGGTCCCTGTTTTGCTGGTTGTTCAGCTGAACTCCGTTGGCTTCACTCACCAAATACAGAGACCGAAGTTCTAGCGCGATCTGTACAGGGGACTCAATGGCCATATGTTTACGTACTTAAGATCGGATAAAAAGGGGAAGTGAATTTGCGCGACAGCCGAGGTAAGTCACTGTTTTGTTCCTTTTAACTTCAATTTTCTCCGTTTTGGGGAATTATTGCCAAGAGGGAATATAAATTTGCATTTTGGTCGCGTTAATTTTCAAAATTGTTATTCATTAAAGACAAAATTGAAGAGCCCCGACGGGGGGATTTTGCATTGTAAGTCCCCTAATGGTGGCTGCACAATAGCAAGCCGTCTGTGTATGAGAAATAAAAAAAATGTTTAAAAACTCCTCGAAACAGACAGCTGCCAGCTGTCTAGCTATCGTGCAGCCACCATTATGGGACTTACAATGCGAAATCCCCCAGTCGGGGCTCTTCAATTTTTCAATTTTATTTTTCATTTTTATCGTACCACATAAAGTTAGAGTCTAGATCTAGTCAAACCTAACCTTAAATAGCACGTAAAGGTACTTAAAGGTCCATTCATTAGAACAAAAATAAAGGGGAATATGCAATGGATCTCATCAAGCCCAAGTATTTTTTTGCCTTTGAATCTCATAATAAAGTACTATTGAACAAAGTCCAGTAAATTAAACCAGCAAGGTATCCATGTGCTATTGGGTTAGAAAAAACTTTTATTTTAATTCAAAAATATATTAATGACAAAAATGTTTTATTATTTGTATGATTAATATGTTAATGACTGTCTTGCTTATAATCAAGTGGAAATTATATGAATTAACAAGAATTAATTGTTGACCGATTGTTGGTCGATTCTAGAAATTTCAGGATAATACAACAAGAAAGAAAAATGATTGGTATATTTGAATCATTCCCCTTTATAAAATGTCAACAATATTCATAGAAAGTGCAATATTTTTCAATGATCACTGTGTCAATCTACATATTTCTTTGTTATATCAATGTAATATTAATGTTCTAATTTCAGACTGGAACTAGAGAGCTTGGCTCTGACTGGTCTACTACAGCAAGGAATGTGCCAGGGGCCAATCTGATGAACATGTGGCAGAAGATTTGGCAATGGGTGAAGAAACACTGAGATTGAAATGCAACCACAGGTAACATGTAGACTAGTAAAATGCTATAATGATGACAAAAAAATGAAGGATATTGTTTAGGTTGCAGAATGTTAAATCATTAAAACCCACATCAATGATAATGAAATCGCACTGTACCAGATTTTAAAGTCCGTTTGTAATGTAGACATTACATAGACATGAAAGACCATGACCATGCAAAAAATCATCCAGATGGTCATTTTTGTACATGGTTTTGGAAAACAGTGCGGGAGCTGAAAAACATAAAAATTACCATTTGGTCATGATTTTTTGCATGGTCGCTCACTTTAAAAACTCTACAATTAACATGCGACCCCAGCCCCCCCCCCTTCTGTTTGCGTAGCCCCTACTCACACCCCTCAATCCATTTTTCACTACTTGCTCATGTGTATGTACATACAAGCTACATTACGAGGAATAATTTCTCTAAGTTTCTCAGCCAGAGCATATGTCATTTACTATTTTTATTTTTGATTAACATAATAAAAGCTTGAAGGGCGCAATTCAACTTCGCTGGATAAGGTCACGACCGTTCCCGGAGAGTGATTAAACCCTATATTTCTAACGTTTTTGGATATATATTTTGAGAAAGGACTAGTGGAATCTAAGGTAAATATAGTGACATAACATATATATCTATTTGGAAACTGGATGTTGTTGCATGGTCTTGATATTTTGAGATTCCAACTTTGAGGTTAACGCCCAGGCTATTTTTGAAAGATGGCGGCCTACGCAGAAAAAGCCCGGTTTAAACCTCCAATAGACTCAACTGACATTAAACCGGTGTTTGTGAAACACAAGGACATCCCCTCTAGTAATGACAAAGATATATCAAGTGAAGAACTTTTCAAGTGCATTGCTCGTACAACAAAAAGTAGCGGCATTAGAGGGATTCAAAAAATCGGAGGTTTATGGCGTTTATATCTGACGTCCCAAGACTCCCGTATAGAGCTCATCACAAAAGGCCTGAACGCAAGGAATGTCAATATCGCAGTATACGATAAAAATCCATTCTTAAATGATGGAATGGATGGATGTATTCGCCTCATAATTAAGGACATACCCCTGTCAGCCCATGACTCCTTGATTTGTGACGAACTAGAGAGGAGGAAATATAAAACTGTTGGGAAACCCACGTACCAACGGCTCCGTGTTGATGGGCAGTTGACAGACTGTCTAACTGGAGATAGGACTGTTTACATCCAGCAACCATCCCAACCCCTCCCTCGTTTCATGACCTTCGGCCTCTTCAAAGGGAGAATCTTCCACCCAGGGCAAATTACAACCAACACAAGCAAGGTGGTAGTATGCTCCAACTGCTTGAACGAAGGGCACCATCGTTCAAGTTGCATTAACCCGGTTGTGTGCCGCAGTTGTAAACAACCTGGACACATCCAGCGTGATTGCAGCTGTACGACCACGCCCACCTCGCAGCAACAGGCAGATAACACCCGCACAGCAGATATCACCCCCGATGCCCAGGCGACAATTGACCAGTTCATCGCGTCCAAGCGAAATGCAGCTACCCCCGTCACCGAACAGACGCCTCACCTTGACGACCCCATACCTATGGAACCAAAGATTACGCGATCTAAAAGCAGCCGCCAATCGCAACAAAAGAAAGCGTCGTCATCCAGGCAACCAGGCATATCTGAATACCTACGTAGCGAGAAAGCAAGTTCACGAGAGTCGGCAGTCACAGAGGAAGAAACAAACACAGACGCAACAGCTTCGGGAGATGAAGAAGAAGAATCCGACTCGTATCTATCTCCTGAAACACCTAGCCCTAAGAAACAAGGGAAAAAACCCGTCAAGCGTAGGAGAAAACAGAAAAAATGAAGAAAAAAACAACAACAATTGAACAGTAATTATTCCTGAAGGTGCAGAGATGGTCCATATCTGTTCTAACTTGAAAACGCAGAATCTACACCTCATTTCTCTTAATGTCAGAGGCATTCGGAATAAAGTAAAACGAGGCGTTATTTTTTCATGGTTATCTTTTCAAAAAGCGAATATAATTTTATTACAAGAAACCTTCTTAACAACTGAGCTAGAATATGCGTTTAGATCAGAATGTGGTGAACTGTGCTTTTTCAACCATGGAACGAATCATTCTAAAGGCGTTGTGACTATAATAAAGAAACAGGATAACATTGAAATACTCGACACTTTTGTGAAATTCAACGGAAGGGCAATTGCTGTAAGATTGAGTGTTAAGAAAAATACATACTTTCTTCTTAATGTTTATGCCCCAACTATTAAATCTGAAAAAGAAATATTTTTCAAGATAATGTATAACTGGATAAGAGATATAAAACAAAAGGGTGATTTACTCGTATTTGGAGGTGATTGGAACTGTGTACAAGATCCCAAGCTTGATACCCAAGGTTGTTCACAGGCTTATAAACAAATTAAAGGGTTACAAAATATCCAGAATAAATTTAGTCTAAGTGACGTATGGCGAAAATGGTATCCACTCGGAAAACAATTTACCTGGCGTCAATTATCGTTAGGGATATCATCTCGACTCGATTACTGGTTGATTTCTTCATCATTGTATTGTAATGTTCAAAGTACTGATATCAGACCTGCAATCAAGTGTGATCACTGTGCTATATCACTAAAATTAAGGATAGAAAGTGTTACGAGAGGAAAGGGGACGTGGAAATTTAATAATTCATTATTATATGATTCCGTCTATAAGAAACGTATTAAGTGTATTATAAACTCTACATCATTTCAATGCTATATGAATGCAAGAACCAAATGGGATATGTGTAAAATAAGGATTCGAGAGTTTACCATGAAATTCGCTAAGCAAAAGCAAATTGAAAAGATGGAATGGTATAAAAGAACGTACGAAAAGTACATGTTATTGTGCAGGAAAGTTGACAGTGGAAATTATGAAAGAAACGACATAGCAAGAATGAACGATCTGAAAACAGATATTGAAAAATGGTATGCACATAGATGTAGGGGCGCATTTGTAAGATCTCGCGAACGGTGGATGGAATCTGGCGAAAGATCTAACAAGTATTTTTTTTTTTTCAATTTAGAAAAAAAAAATGGAAAACAAAAAGAAATTGACTGTATAAATAAAAATGGAAAAATCATTACTGGTAATGGAAACGTTATTAAAGAAATAGCAAATTATTACAAAGACTTATACTCAAAAAAGTCTTCAAGAGTACATTCCGAAATAAAAAAGTACCTAAAAAATACAAATTTAACTACTCTTTCTGAGGATGATGCACTGGCTTGCGAAGGCTTAATAACAGAAAAGGAATGTTTTGAAGCGTTAAAAACAATGAGAAATAACAAATCCCCTGGCAGCGATGGACTAACTGCAGAATTCTATCGGTGCTTCTGGGATGATTTGAAGTATATGTTGATCGATAGTTTAAACGAAGGCTTTGAAAGTCAAGAGTTGTCTGAAAGCCAGAAACAGGCTGTCATTACATTGTTACATAAAAAAGGTGACAAGAGAGTAATAGACAACTGGAGACCAATTTCATTGTTGAACATTGACTACAAGATCCTTGCAAAAGCACTTTGTAAAAGATTGTATGCTGTGCTAGAAAACATAGTCTCTGCAGATCAGACTGGTTATTTAAAACAACGTTCCTCTGTACAAAACATCCGCCTTGTTTTAGATACTATTGAATATTGTCACTACAAGAACTCCCCAGGGATTTTAATTTTTCTAGACTTCAAAAAAGCATTCGATAACATAAGTCACGAATTCCTTTTTTTGTTACTAGATAGACTGAGTTTTAAAGAAACTTTTAAAGTTTGGGTTAAAACTCTTTATAACAATGCGATAGGGAAGGTAATTAATAATGGTTGGGTCTCCAAAGAATTCAAAATAGAGCAAGGTGTGAGGCAGGGTTGCCCTTTATCAGGTCTCCTCTTTATACTGGTCGCCGAAGTCATGGCAGTGAGAATAAAACAAAATGCTTACATTCATGGAATTCAAATTCCCTCAGAAAATCCAGTCATGCCAGTTGGTATTGTTCAAGAGAATGTCGTTATGTCACAATTGGCAGATGATGCTGTTATATTTGTAAACTCTATAGAGTCGGGAAATTTGGCTCTGAAAGAAGTTGAAACGTTTGGTCTTTTAGCAGGCCCAAAACTAAACTTAATGAAAACAAATGCTATGTCTACCTCTTTCCAAGAAAAGGAACTGGACAATTTAGCATGGACAAACCAGCCCATAAAATACCTCGGTATATACATTTCCGCCAAACAAAAAGAATGTGAAAGTTTAAATTGGGATTTTAAAATTGAGAAGGTGAGATCTCTTTTGAGGGTATGGAAAATGAGAAACCTGACATATTATGGAAAGATAACAATTATAAAAACACTTGTTGTTTCTCAATTTGTATACATTGGGACATGTTTACCAATTCCAAAGAATATTATGACTAAACTTAACAAATTAATATACAGTTTTCTTTGGGGTTCCAAAAAAGAAAAAGTCAAGAGAGCGGTTGTTACTCGCTCTCCAGCAAATTGGGGTTTAGATATGGTGAACTTAAGGACCAAATTTTTATCATTACAATTGTCTTGGTTCACAAAATACCTTAAAGGTGACAAGTCACAATGGAGACTATTTTTTAAATTCTGGATAAACCGCATCGGAGATGTATCGGAGGTTTTGAGAATGAACTGTTCGAGTAAAGATATGCTTTTTTTATGTACGAAGTTCAAATTACCAGAGTTTTATGTCAACCTACTTATGTACTGGAGTGAACTGAGATATATTCATTTTTATAACGTAAAAGACGTGTTCGATCAAGTCTTATGGTACAATAGCAATATTAAACACGGAAATGACCTCTTATATTTTAAAGAGTGGAAAGCTAACGGGATTGAAAAAGTCAGTGACCTTTTTGAAAATGGGCACTGGATATCGTGTGTCTCATTGCAAAGACGATTGGGCACAAATTCATTGTTAATAAATTTCAAATTTTCTAAATTGAAAAAGGCATTTCCAAAAGTATGGGTGAGTGAAATAAGAAATTCAGTTTACACCAAAGTTGAAACTGAAAATGAACCAGAAATGTTTGAAATATCATCTGGTGATTACATTAAAGTTTGTTGCATGAAAGCAAAACATTTTTATTTATTACTAAATGAATCAGAACAAGAGAACCCCCCTGTTTCTGGTTGGTGGGAAGAAATCTGTCAACTACCAATTGATTATGAATGGAAGAACGTATTAGATTTTAAATTGAAAAATATCAGAGATAATAAAGTGAGACAATTTAATTTCAAATTATTGCACAATATTTTACCTTTTAAAGAAAATCTTTTTAAATGGAAGATCTCGTCAAACATTATTTGCTCATTTTGTAACGAACCTGAATCATCTATTCACATTTTGTTGAAATGCCACCAAGTAACTGATTTTTGGAAAAAGATTCACTTTTTAATATTAGATTGGTTTAAAAAAGACATTTACTTAGAAGAAAAGATTATTGTAATTGGTTTTAAAATCAGCGAGTCTAAATTTGATTTGATTAATCTATTATTAATTTATGCACAATATGCTGTGTACAAAGTATATATGTTAAATTACTTTAAGAATAAATTGTTCAATAGTCAATCAATTTGGATGGTATTTAAAAGTGATTTCAGGAATTATGTTCAGTGGAAATACAAAAATAAGAAAGATGTTTTAGAAGAACTTGAAAAGTTTCTGTTTTAGATACTCTTACAATTTCTGCATTTTGTATTTACTCCTTCTTTTCTATACCTGTTGATTAATTCTGTATACATGTGACTATATCGTTATTTTGATTTTATGAAATAAAGTACCTCAGAAGAGGAAAAGAAAAAAAAAAATAATAAAAGCTTGAACCCTTTGTTTACCCCCTTCTATATGAATTCTGGTAATCAAAAGATGTTTTATTTCCTGTTTTTAGACATGTACATATACATGTGAGAAGAAATACAAGATTGTGGCAAATATTTCAATTAGTTCAATACTCTTTTTTCCTTCAGGTGGAGGCTTCACCCAAACTTTTCAGACGGATGCGAGATACAAAGTTACCCAAGTATAAATGGTTGAAGGTTTTGGAGAGCCAGACAAGAAGGCAGGAAATGTGATGTCACTTGTAAGTTAAAACACTCTTAAGTATGACTGCCTCACTTTGGCGAAGAAAGTAGTCACATTAAAAAAAAATTAAATTGCCAGTACTGTTCTCTTCTTTATTTGGTCTTCTAGCAGTCAATATTTGAAAACAGTGACATCTATAAGTCTATAAGATAATAAGTGCTTAGATGCTTAAATGATTAATGATGATATTTCTTGGACAGTTGTAAAACATCCAATATCAATCAATGCTAGATGCTGTGACTTGCTTTCTATTGCCAAAGTAGTAAATGAATGTTCCATTGTTCTGCATTCCTATTAGACCCCCCACACACCATCACCCTCTGCTTTGTCAGCTAGGAACACTGCAAAATTACCCCAAAAAGAACACAATTTTTTTTATATCTCTTGTAGGCATGTATAAATCAGATAAATTTAATGACTACAAAAGCAGTCATTAAACCTCACTTATTCAAATGATCTTGGTAGGGGGGGGGGGTGGCTCAGGATCTTGCCTGTAGATTGTGCACTCACTTCAGAAATCAGCAGGTTGGTTCTGAATCACGAAATAAAAAACAAATGTGATAATTTTGGATTTTGACTCCCTTTATTTTGTCATTAAAGTCATTAAAATCAATTATGTATACATGTACATTTTAATTTTTTTCTTATGCATTTTTTTTTGGTTGTTTAACCCTAAGAAGACGGGGGGGGGGGGCTCGACATTTTTCGCGATAAATCAGCTGCTCAAAGTTTTTTTAATGTGTCGCTCGCTGACTTTTTACTTTCAAGACTCTCGCGCAACTTTTGAGACCAAAATTGTGACCCCCAGGTACGCATTTCCGAAATTACGCAACATTTCGTAAGTGCATGCAGACCCAAAATTGCTCAAAAACATGAATTTGTGTACAAATCCAATGCAAATAGTGTTTTTAGCCAAAATTCATAAAATGTATCATTATGTTTCCTTTTACAGCTTAAAATCATTTAATTTTATCTTGTCTATGGTAAAAATAAAGTCCCCGAAAATTTCCATTGAAAACACAATGAAAAGCAAAAAGTCATAAAACAAAGAAATACATAAGAAATTTAGAAAACAATAGAATACATAAGAAAATAAATGTGATGTGTACATTTTTGAAAAATAAATTTGATCAGATGCCTATCTAGAGTATGTGAAACAAAAATGAGCATTTTAGGGGCTTTATTTTATTAATAAGCCAGTTCGTAGTTCCTTTCTGCGCATGATCAAAAGATTCTATGCATGATCAGAAGAAGGTCATTTGTACTAAAGTGACATGGTGCTTTAAAATCTAATGAGATAAGCACCAACTTTGATGTCTTGATTATTCATATATTCTTTTGAATTGTCATTTTCATTTTCATCCACAAAAAACAACAATGCTTCCACGAACGACTGGTATTTCACAGTTTGCAAAGTACATTGTGCAACATGCTAAGATATGCATTCAAAGTAGGAATGCAACAAATGCCTTCATTACGTGTTCATTTGTGTGCTATTCTAGTCACCTGGTCTATTCAATTTCTTCATCCTGCTATGTAAGGCAAGCTTACGTAATATCTTGCTTTGAAATCTGCCTATCATGATGAAAGAAATGAAAGGTCATTTGACCAAAATTGTCCACGAAGTAACTACGAACTGGTCTATTAGAGCAAACTTATGATTTTACGCATAAATTTTCATAATCAATGAGCAGTGAGATTTTTCGCAGAATTTTAACAGCGATAATTAAATTAGGAATAAATGACTTTGGTATCAATAATCATGGAAATTAATATCTTTATTAATAAAATATCACATGCTCTATAAATTAATTCCATTTCAGTTACTTCAATAAACATGAACAGCAGCAGGAGCAACAACAGCATCAGCAGCCGAAACCTCAACTGCAATAAGAGATGCAGCAACCGCACCAACAACATCAAGAGCAACAGCAAAAATACCTACATGTATTACAGCAGAAATGCAACAATCACATTGGCAACATCAACAGCAGCAGGAGCTCCAACAACCATGCAGGGAACATCGCGCGCAACATGAATAACTTCATCAAGAGATGCAACAACCACAGTGGTAAACATCAACAGCAGTAGCGACAACGACAGTAGAAACAAAGCCAATGTCAAGGATTAAGCAATCATACAGGAAACAACACAAGCGGCAACATCAATAAATGCATCAGGGGATGCAACAGCCATACTTGTAAACAGCAGCAGTAGCAGCGATGACAAGAGCAACCACACAGGCAACACCTTGAGCAACATCAGTAGCAATGCACCAGCAATGAAACAATCACACCAACAACACCAAGAGCAGCAGCAAAAAGAAAATAAATTCCAGCAACCATGATGATAACAGCAGCGGCAACACCAACAACACTAATGAATGTTGAAAAACTTGTACAAAAGTCAATGACACCACAGTTTTTTTTTAGAATTTATTGGACATTATTGATTAAAAAATGCACAATGATTTATTCAGGTTGAAGAAAATTATGTGTGAAAAAATTGTGTACATTTGAAGATGTTTCCTGTGTATTGAATAATTTTTATGAAAATATAGTTTTATAGATGAAAATATGATTCTTGAAATGTCTACTTTTTATTTGTCATTGACTAAAGATAAATACATTTTCTTTGAATTTTCTTAATGAAATGAAAAAAAGGGAATTTATTCAAATGTTATCATTATTATCATCGTTCTTATCTTTATTATTATTATTATCACTATCATTATTACTATTATTATTATTATTATTGATATTATTATTATTATCATTATTATTCTTATCATTATTGTTATTATTATTATCGTCATTAAGTATTATTTTTCTCATTATTATTATAATTATCATTATTATTTTTTTATTATTATTATGATCAATAGGACTAGTAACATGTTAGTATTTGGATTAATTATTATAATTATTGTAATTAAAATCATTCCTTCATTTTTGTCTCACCTGCGAAGCAAAGTGAGACTATAGGCGCCGCTTTTCCGACGGCGACGGCGGCGTCAACATCAAATCTTAACCTGAGGTTAAGTTTTTGAAATGATGTCATAACTTAGAAAATATATGGACCTAGTTCATGAAACTTGGACATAAGGTTAATCAAGTATTACTGAACATCCTATTACAGTTTCATGTCACATGACCAAGGTCAAAGGTCATTTAGGGTCAATGAACTTAGACCATGTTGGAAGAATCAACATCGAAATCTTAACCTGAGGTTAAGTTTTTGAAATGTCATCATAACTAAGAAAATATATGGACCTAGTTCATGAATCTTGGACATAAGGTTAATCAAGTATCACTGAACATCCTGCATGAGTTTCACGTCACATGACCAAGGTCAAAGGTCATTTAGGGTCAATGAACTTTGGCCGAATTGGGTGTATCTGTTGAATTACCATCATAACTTTGAAAGTTTATGGATCTGATTCATGAAACTTGTACATAAGAGTAATCAAGTATCACTGAACATCCTGTTCGAGTTTCAGGTCACATGATCAAGGTCAAAGGTCATGTAAGGTCTATGAACTTTGGCCATGTTGGGTTTTTTTTGTTGAATAACCATCATATCTCTGTAAGTTTATTGGTCTAGTTCATAAAAAGTGGACATAAGAGTAACCATGTATCACTGAACACCTTGTGTGAGTTAGAGTAGTATTCAAAGTCAGAACTGCTGCTATATTGAACCGCGTGATGCCGGTGAGACTGCCAGAGGCATTCCACTTGTTTTCTTTTATTATTCTTCTTTTTCTTCTTCCTCTTCTTATTCCTCCTCTTCTTATCATTATTATTATTTTTATTATTATTATCATTAAGCATATCTTATCATTATTATAATTATAATTATTATTATTTTTATTTTTATGATCCATAGGAGAAGGAGCATGCTATTATTTAGATTATTATTATTGTAATTAAAATAATTCCTTCGTTTTTTATTTTCTTCTTTCTCCTCCTCCTTTTGTTCTTCCTCGAACTTCTTCATCTTTTTCTTCTTTTTCTTCTTCTTCTCCTCTTCTTCTTCCTCTTATTATTATTCTTATTCTTCCGCTTCTACTTTTTCCTCTCCTTCTTCTGCTTCTTCTTCTTCTTCCTCTTATTATTATTATTGTAATTAAAATAATTCCTTCGGTTTTTTGTCTCGCCTGCGTAGCGGAGCGAGACATAGGTATCACTATTTCCGGTGTCGGCGGCGTCGTCGTCAACAATTGTGTTGTACACCCAATAACTTTCTACAGCTTCGAGGTGGGATCACCAAATTCATACCAGAGGTCCATCTCGTGAAAGCACAGGTCAAGTTCGAATATGAGTTGAATTTGAATAAGGTCAAAGGTCAATGAACTTTCCATGACTGGCACTGTGCTATGTTGTACACCCAATAACTTTCTACAGCTTCGAGGTGGGATTGCCAAATTCATACAAGAGGTCCATCTTTTGAAGGTGCAGGTCAAGTTCGAATGTGAGTTGAATTTGATTAAGGTCAAAGGTCAATGAACATTTTACTTCAGAACTCAGTACTCTCT